>NC_026153.1:891555-990202 GCF_000512975.1 Sesamum indicum
TGATGGAGGAGAAGGAAGATGTAAGTTAAGCTTTTTCAGGTTTTCATTGATCTTTTTTACTCTTGATGGTGTGACTTATGATATCTGATTATCTTGTCTTGCTTGTAACTTTAGTTTTATACACGCATAGAGGGCAAAAAATTTTGTCATTAGCACACAAGGTTGTGTTTTTGAGTCCATTTCATGACCTTCAAAATAGCCACATGCAAGGTAAAAATTTTGAAGTCTAAGTGAAATAAAGGATATTTGGACATTAGAAATTTATGTTTCAGACTGAAATTTCCACCTACTTAATTCTTAAACACATTATGGTAGCCTCTTAAAAGGAACAGGTGGAGCAATATAATCATACTCAAATGGTTTTATAACACCATTAACACGAGTTGACTCATGGATCTTGTTGGGCAATGTGAAAAGCTATTCTCTTGTGGTTTTGTTAATGTTAGAAGTTGTTTCTGTGCATTTTTGCTTTTCACATCTGGCTGGTGTGCGTCTGCAACTTTAAGTACTTGCTTGTTGGCTATTGTTCATGAATTGATCAACCAGTTGCCTGTTTGCGCACTACCAAGTTTTTCTTTTTACCCTGTTCATTTGCACAGGATTTGTATTTTGTTCTGCTCTGTTTGTTGGGTTGGTATATTATCATTCAGAATTCTGTTTGCAGAATGTCTTACATGGTAATTTTGTTCTTTATTTAATAGGTTACCAAGAAGACAGATCTCAGTGACTTTTATTTCAACCTGGCAAAAAATGTAGCATTTGGTGCTACAGAAGCTGACTCACGGAAACCTGGGAAGCAGCCCGAAGAAGTGGTGGTTCAGCACCCCATACAAGTCTCGCCTCCAGCGAGTAGCACTGATTTAGAATCATCTAGGACAGTGAAGAGCCATCAAGACGAGACTGCAACAAGTGTTTCTCCGAAGGGAAAATCTGAATGCCAATATACAACAACAACTTTAGATACCTCCACACAAGATCAAATCACAAATGAGCCATCCGTCAGTAACCAAGACCATCAAAACACAAGTGAGAATGCAGTTGTTGCAGCAAAGGACCATCACAGAAGAAGTGAGGACACAGTGGCTGCAGCAAAGGAACGATTTTTAGCACGGAAGAAAGCAAGGGTATTGTGAAGTAATATGTAAAGACTGAAGCCTGTGATTCCTTTTTGGCTTGAGCATTCACCACCATATCAGGAGAGAATTTGTGCCCATTGCTCACTTTGAACATTGTTTGAGAAATGTGGGCCCGTGTAGTCCATGTTATTTTGTTGTAAGATCATTTCTCATATCCACTTTTCTCTTCTTCGATTTTATTTCCGCTTATTCCTTTGCTTGCAATTCAGTACAGTCCTCGTTTTTATCATCGGGTGCAATACCAACTTGAGATTACAAGGTTGTGCAAGAGTTCTATTTATGCTTATCTTCAGGTAGACATTAGCTTAAGCTCCCAAATGTCAAGGGTGTGAAACAATTTCGAAACGCCCATACATCTTCCGTTATTTGTTATTAACATATTTGCAATAGAAGACAGTAGAATACAGAGGTGATCTAAAAATAAAGCCTGGGAATACTTATGTTTCTTTCTTTTGTCAGAAAGAACTTTACTAGCTACAGACAGAAATTGTTGAACACTCTGTCGAGACTTTATTACAATTCTTACTTACATGTTAGCCGATGCAGAATGTGCTGAAGAAATTGGCAGTTGATTGGAACTGGTCAGTTTCATTCTTCTAATCCATTGTGAAGGTACCTTAGAACATATTGTATATTAAGGGGCCCTAAAGGCACAGGAAATGAAATATGAGCTAAGCATTACTATTATTATTGATATTTCGCTGTCTTACATGTCTGCCAACTTAATCTGAAAACGACGAGTCACATGTTTCCATAGCTGTGTCCATGTGCCCTGCTTCCACTTTCCTGTTGAAATTTGGCTTCTCTATGGTGGGCATGAGGTAGACAGGACATCATGGTTTAGGTTTATACACCATAGAGGATGAGTACAGCATGAACGAGTTTTATGCTCAAGAGCAAGAAGATGGAGTTATTACACTCAACACCTCAGGACCAGAAACCAGCTGTCCGTCTTCCTCGGTATTGTTTTCTCCAGGAATAAGTACACGATACTTTCTGAGATATGGCTGTACTATAATTAAACATAATTTTATAAAATTATTGCAACATCACAAAAGGGTGTCAGAGTAATTATGTTGTGTTTTTCTCATTCGTCTATGCACTTCTACCCATCCTACCTACAAGCTTAGTTTTTATTACCTAAGGGCAACCAATCCTAGAATTTTAACTGTAATGCATGAACTTTTGTAGTTTAATCCAAGAATTCTTGGACCAAGACAAGTGACAACACACATTTGACTTTCCTTTGGCTACCAACCTTAATGAAACTTACACTGCATCACGGGTTGTTTTTTTGGGTGAAAACCGCACTTAGACGACAACCTTGAGAGCTACATTTGACTAAAACCAGATATTGAAAAGCATTGCTTGCTGTTTGTTGGACCCTTTACTTTGCTACTTTGCAAAAGATGTCTGTTTAAATGAAATGATGAAGTAAAACTTGTTACTGTCAAAACAGTACAACTCCAGGGCATAGATAGACTCCGCCGACAATTACTTAGACATACGGCTTGAATTGTATATACTACTCTGTTATTATAGACAATATACTATGATTAGCCTAATCGTTCGTGTTTTACGAGATCATTTTCGACAGGAAAATGTAGTCTGGAACAAAGGAAAAGATAAGTCTCGGCTTCCTGATTACAAAAGATTTCTTATATTCTTTTCTTGTATGAAGTAAAAAAAGAAATTCTTGAATTGAATCATTTGATGCAGATGATGGAAGATGCAGGATAAACACTAAGGCTGGGGATGGATCCTCCCAACCGCACTGATCATTGAATGCTAGATCGATCTGTCCCAAGTTGTTCAAAGGCCCACAGCCTTAAATAATTCACACTTTTCTCCCTCATTGCCTCTCTGCTAGACCTTAATCACATGCCCAAAGCGACAGTTGTTGCTGCCTTAGGACCAACAAAGTATGGCAAAGATGTAAATGCCATAATCACCACCTCAAAAACTATATCTTGTTGCCATTGTTTTTTGGTTAAATCAGTTTATAATCACCTCACCGTCAAGAACGCTGAAAACAATGGCTTCCTCCTCATCTCACCTCTTGTTTCTTGTTCTCCTCTGTTCCATCTCATCTTCATATCCCACCACCGGTACTATTCCGGTCTCAGTTTTCAACACAATCCCACATTCAGATCCACTCCAGAGGCTTTCACACCTTGCATTCACCTCCATAGCCAGAGCTCGGCATCTCAAGAATGCCCAAAACGCCCCTACCTCCACCACCCCTTTATTCGCCTACAGTGGAGCTTACTCAATCTCTCTCAGCTTTGGCACCCCACCTCAGTCCATACCTATGCTCCTGGATACTGGCAGCAGCTTTTCTTGGTTTCCTTGTACCAAAAGATATGTCTGCAGACACTGTTCTGTTTCTTCCACAGGCATTTCTTCTTTCATTCCTAAAGAGTCATCCTCAGCCAAGATTCTTGGATGCGTGAATCCCAAGTGTGGTTGGGTTCACCAATCATTTGATCCAACCACCAGTTGTCAAGAGTGCCAACTGCAGAAAACGAATTGTACACAGACATGTCCTCCTTATATCATTCTCTATGGTTTAGGATCGACCGGAGGGATACCGATGGTTGAAACTCTCAACATGTCTCACAAGAAAATATCTGATTTCCTTGTGGGCTGCTCGCTTTTCTCATCAAGCCAGCCTGCAGGTGTCGCCGGCTTCGGCAGGGGGGTTTCCTCACTGCCGAGCCAATTGGGAATCAAGAAATTCTCCTACTGCCTTGTTTCCCACAAATTTGACAACACTCCTAAGAGTGGCTTTCTTTCCATGGATCCTGAATCACATTCTAATAAAAAGACTGGAAACTTCAGCTACACGCCGATGCTGAAAAATCCTGTCAGGGCTGGAAACAGTGCATTATCAGATTACTACTATGTTGGCCTGAGGAGGATTACAGTTGGAGGGCAGAAAGTTAAAGTCTCGTACCAACAACTCTCTCCTGATTCTAATGGCAATGGTGGGACTATAGTTGATTCAGGCTCAACATTTACTTACATGAATCAGGCGGTTTTTGATATGGTGTCTAATGCATTTTCTGAGCAAGTGAAAGAGTACAAAAGGGCCGACACCGTGGAGTCTCAGACAGGGTTGAGGCCATGCTTTGATGTTACCGGGCACGATGCTGTGAAATTGCCAGCACTTACGCTCCATTTCAAGGGTGGAGCAGAAATGCCATTGCCACTAGAAAACTACTTCTTTGCTGTCGATGACGTCCAGAAGGAAGTTGTGTGTTTGAGTATGGTGACGGATAATACATTAGTGGGGCCGGAGCTGATAAGTGGACCATCAGTGATTCTGGGCAATTTCTTGATGCAGAATTTTCATGTCGAATACGATCTAACGAATGAGAGGTTTGGATTCAGGCAGAAATCTTGCTCGTGAGAGAAACAAGGGATGATCAGCAATGACATGAAGGTTTGCTTTCTTATGTTTAAGAACATTGTAAAGGGCAGATCTCTTGATTCAAGTGGTATAAAAGATTAGGCCGTTTTAGAGTAGGTAATGAACGGAAAATGTACTTCATGCTAAAGCAGTAATTTGATGCATCACCATAATTAGATATGACATTGATGTAATGCAAGCAGTGAATTATTTGATGGCTCACGGTTGGGCATTTACGACCTGCATTTACTCATCATGCTGCTCTTGTTGGAGCAATAATGTCCATAATCAACTCTGGGATCCCTGAGGCAATAATTTTGCCAATTTTCTTGTACTTCTATCCACTTGGCCCTAACGTGACTTACTTTTGTGTCACGTCAGGACAACCACAGAAGACAATTCTATCTTCGTGGGTGGCGTGGGAGGAAATGAACTACCAAAAGGGGTTAATACACACAGCGTGGATACAAATTCCTAGTCTTGGTCATAACATCGTCTTTACTATTAACATAAAATTGCTCCTGAAAAGGGCCAGTTCAATACGTTCTATGCGGACTACAAAATCCTTCTCCCAAAAAGGATTAACACATTCCGGTTCCAAATTATGTTCAAGACAAAAGGAGAAGTTCAAAGAGCAACAACCATGACATATCTTAGGTAAGACTTCTATCTACAAACCAGCCTCTCCCTCGACCACGCCCACTATTGCCCCAAGATGATTGATTTGGAGGTTGCACCTGGCCTGATCTCTCTACATGGTTTCTCTGCCAACCGACAGCAGGAGCACCTCTTGACGGATTATTCAACCTCCGATCTTCTCTTGAACTGCAGTCGAAGCCACCACTGGACGGCAGGAAATTACGGCCCCCACGCCAAGGCTTACTACTTGACAAGGGACGACATCTAGCTCCTTGGTTCCAGCATGAGTTTGAATTCACTTGATCTCCATTCATTGCTGGAGCACCGGGCCTAAGTTCACCACCATGTTCTCTCACAGCATACTTGGGCACAGCCACCGCTTTGCCTCTACCTAAGGTAAAACCACTGCCGGCCCCTTTATGTATAACTTCAGGAGCAGGACCACAGGCCACTGATTTGAAATTCTGGTCCGCACCCATTGGCTTTCGCTGAACCCTGTGAGACATAACTCATCGGTTTATAAATGCGAAGAACATGGTCTATCAATCTTGAACTGACGCACCTGTGAGGATGAATTGGATAGCTTCCCCGGTGTTCGTGCCAAAGAATAGTTTCCGGTATGTCCACTTCATTTACCGTCTGCATAGCACACAAACATTTAGAAGGAAGAGTCAATCATATAGTCCAGCCGGAAATGGTCCTGGGATACAATCATTTACCTTTTCAGGGATAGTTACACCTTCAATAAGCCTAGGAACACATTGACAACCTTGGTCTATTTCGTAGAACAGACATCTGATCATCAAGGAAAGACAGATTGTGTTACAGATGAGAACAGTAGGAGGATGGGGGAAAGGCAGCAAACTGTGTCTCTAACTTGCAGTTGTTTGTTATCTTACAGATCATAATCATCGGCTTGAGAAAGCTCCTCAGGTTTCAGATGTATAGTACCTTTAATCCCATCACTGAGGTTGATTACATAAAAAACAGAATCACAATCAACTACCAAAAGATTCGTATCAAGAGCTGCTGCAGTAATTGAGATCCATGCATCTTTAAAGGAGCATAGTTAAAGATTTATGCAATATGTATACATGGAGGACGAAAAACTTAAGGGATTTATGCACCATATATACATGGAGGGGGGGAGGGGGATTTAAACTGAAATCTGAAAAGGACCACCTTGACAGGTATGAAACATAAACCTTACATAGTACTATCCATCATTATTGCACCCTTAATCTTCTCCGAGGCTTTTCGAGTTCCAATACATGCAGCTTCTTGTTGGATTGTTGTGCTCGAGCATCTCACAAACAACAGATCAAGATTTTGCAAATTCCTAATTTTCTCGATCTCCTACATTTTAGAAAAGTAGTGAATATCCAAGCAAAAAAATTTTTGAACAGAAATGGTAAGTTTCTGGGCGGTCCCTAATGAGAGACGATGAAATGGGGTGCTAGAGGGGGGAAAGGAGCATCTAATGTAAATTGATCTTACACACCTTCAGTTCATTTTCAAGTTTCCTCTTCTCTGCAAGAAGACGCTTTGCTCTTCGTCAAGGCAGCTTGCATATACCCTTGCAGACACAAACAATACATTAAATTATCAACAGAATCACACAAATCATACAATGAATTAAGTTTCAACAATAACAGGTCACCTGCCAAGAATATCTTTTCCCCTCGATGTCTGTCTCAAATTCTGAGCATTACAAGAGTTAATAAAAACATTTAAGAGAAATACTTCCTTCCTGTTTTATCTTAAGAACTCATTTCAGGCATGACTTACCTGTGGGGTAAAAGTCGATGATATTGGACTTCTCATCGAGCATAAGTCCCTTGTATGCTGAAGGTAATGCATGAGCACTGCACATATAGAATTCAAAGAATCAAAACTACATTTATTGTAAAAAGTTGATCCAAAGACAAATGAGATAAGAATGACACAATAATTTCACCTCCCAGGAGGGAGAACTCCCATCAGCTGATCCAATGGTTTGAAGGGTGAACCTTTCTGAAACCGCAGCTTCGTTTGTGAGAGTCCTTTAACATCAGATGCCAATGGACCATAGTGGTAAGGATAAAACCTGTCATAGACGACCAAACATCAAAGACTTGTTACTTTGTGAATCAAATCCCCAAGAAATAAGTGGAAGATTACCAAGTCCATGATGGAACTCCAGAGAAATAATACAGGAGAACCCAACAGAGGCCCTCACAATACTTCGCCACCTAATAAACCGTAAGCAAGGTTCGAGATATATATCGGATGAGACAAAAATATTATATTGTAATAATAAACTAACTGCTAGAAATCAAAAGAAGTTGCGCTTGTTTCCAACGCTGTCATACAACTTCTTCACATACATCATAAATTTGAGTCCTTCAATTGAGATTCATAATCAATATGACATTTTGAAATATAATCTTTTAATATATAAAACACACCACAGATTTTCGAGTGGTTTCGGCCTCCTCAGGGGTTTGAGCTGCAAATTTCTCCTTGTAGTATCTCTCCCTCCAGCAAGGAATGCCAAATTTCACCTATGACATAGGCCAAAAGATGAAAGGCCAGAAACACCTTCGAGAATTTTTGTGTCTCCAATGTTAAACAAGCAACACACCTTATCTTTTCCAAGAGCACCATCCTTGAACAAATCGGATTGGTTTCTCATGTAATCTTTAAGCTTCTGCTTTAGCTCTTTCGTATTATTCAAAGCCTGAAATACAAGTAAACCACCACAATGTTCACACCTTGAAGTTGGAAGCACAAGTTCCACGACTTTAAGTGAAAAAAATCATAAGAAGCCACAATTGCAGTAGTAAACGAGAAATAGACATACATCATCAGCATTCACAGAAGTAGACGAACATGTAACATCTACTGCTCTATCATAATCTGCTTGGTTCTCTTCATAATCCCTCTGGACAAAAATAAACCTTTCGCTTTAAGCCTAGTCGTCATAAAACCGAAGCAGAAATAAATGTAAGATTGAAAATCTTTGAGATTGCTATACTAACAGCAACTTGATCCTCAGCGAGTATCCTCAATTTTCTGTCTCTCAGCTCAGCTCGTTTGCTGAATACTTTTTCCTCATAGGCACCTACAAGAAGTATGTATCTCTCTACTCGCTTCAACTTAATATAGGCTCCCTTCTTGTCTGCCGCCTGTTTCAAGTGTAACAAACAAACAAGTGCAAAAGCAATCCCATGACTCACTGTATCTATTTTATATCGATGTTTATAGCAATTACCCTTTGCATGTCAACCAAGTAGCCTCCCAGATTTTGAAACTCTTTCTTGTATACATGCATCAGCAAATCTACACATCCCTAGCGACAATGAACAAATATATGTTTTTCCAATTTAGGACTATGAGTAGCATATTAAATGAAGTTCAAGGTAAATAACTGGAGAAATTAAAGAACCTCGTGAATTCCAAGACTAGGCATATGAGGCAGAAAATCATTCCCAGCCAAAAAACACATAAAGATGAAATCATCAATGATTCTCTCAGGATCACATCCAAGTTTCTCAGGACCACTAACTGCCAGATCGAAAGCCAAATACTCTCTCAGTACCCAAACATTTAGAAACTGCAAACACCAGCAACAAGACGTCAATATATACACACATATATATTCCATATTCTTCCATCTTCTATATTCTTTGTTTAAGTAATATACCTGATAATGCTGCTTTTTGTTAACGACAAACACAGCTTTCATGCGTGAAGCCAATTTTTCAGACTCGGCTTTATGCAGACTAAGTTCTATCGTTGATTCAGGACTAGAACGACTCTCCACAGACAGGACCTCCTGTTGACAATCAATACAACGAATTATTTGCAAACTATGCATAAAAATGTAAGCCCTCGAACCCATCATCTAATCAATACAACAACAGAGCCATTAATCTACATTCAGGCAAAACCAGAACTGGAAGGGATGATTTTCGCAGATGACAAACAGCAGCAAGCCATAAAAATAAAACCTCTCTCAGAATCGAGAAATAGATTTCATGCGTCGCCAGTGCCAGCATAATTAAGTCAGCATCCTGCATTAAGATTAACTTCAGCAAAGAACTATGATCACGTGCAATGAAAAACGGAATTAAAGACGATATATGTTAAAAATATATGACATCCGATCAAATTTAGTGTTTTACCATGCCATAGAGGCAGTGCTTGGTATTCGGATTGTATACAGGCGACGAGCGCTGAGCCCGAATGAAGGCCATAATCTTGTGTTCCCCCTCACCTGGAACATTACCATCTGACAGAATAACCTACGAGTAAACAACAATTATTGTTACATTTTCTTGATCCTGTTAATTTGAAATACAGTTGAATTCTTTTGACAACCTTAATGTTTCCCCAGGCAGGATTCTCGCTCCTCCGCAGCCTGATGTAGCTTTGCAATTTCCTCGACAGCATGTACATGAATTCTGTGCCCGGAGTAATGACATTCGAATCAGCAACCTCTGTTTCTTGTTTAGGCAACACTGATTTCCCATTCCTTTCAAATTCTTGCCTCAGCTTCTCCTCCATTTCCTCCTGGAGAAGAAATAAAACTAAATTATCAATGCAAATCAATTTAAAATTTTCCGGCGCAAGAACAAATGTATAAAATCAGATGAATATTCGCACAGCGATTTGATTGTCCTTGGAAGCACGAAATCGACGGGCCCTCTGTTGATTCATCTTTGCCCTGGGAGCAACACCATCTGCAGTTTTATTACGGACTATGATTAAAAATAAACCAGAAAGAAACTACGTGTACTGTGTGGAAAAGGAAGGCAGATATATATCTTCTAGCTGTAAATATTGTTACCAATGGCCAAGTACAACAATTTCCGCGGCCTGACGATGTTGAAGAGACGATCAATATAATCATACATACGCCTGAATACCTCGTCATAAGTTGTCGGCGGAAAAAGCTGAATGTCAGACCAAGAATTTTCAGAACCTGGATTTGGAAAATAACCCGAAGAAAAACTACAACTAATGATTCAAGCAGGGAGAAGAAGGTGAACTTTCCTATGATTTGCCTTACGTATATCTATGTAAAGCTTATCACTTCAAATGTTTTATTACAAACTTGAGTTGCATTTGCTGTATATTTAAGAAAAAAATTATACATATTACATGTATATATTGAAATATAACATATAAATACCAATCAAGACAGTGTAAAGGTTTACCATCTACATGCAGATACTTAACATGGAAGAAAAACACAGGTACATAAAACATTCATGCCTAGCTACTCGAATCTTGATGTAATTTTCCTGATATTTTGGCCAAAAATTCTCTTCAGACAGCCCATTAATCCAAAAACAGAACATAGGCTTTTCAAAAGGAATAAAAAAATAAACAATAAGAAAAGCGAAAGAGACATCATCGTCAGGATGAAAACACGGATGGATAATCCCGTTCATGTCGAGATAGAAATTGTCGAACTCTTCCACAGATTCAGACACTATCTTAGGATACTTATTCACCAACCACCGGTAAAATGAAGGCACACCCATTCTTGTTTCTCTCTCTTGTCTCCTTCTTCTCAGTTCTCGCTCGTCTGTGTTCTTGCAATGTAGAAGAAGTTATCTGGTAAATGTATGACTAGAACTCGACTTCCAAACAGAACTTTACAGTGATTCTAACCGCCATAAAATTACTGTGCCCTTCGAAGGGACGTTGCAATGATTACGCTCGCTTTACCGAAAGGTCTGCTCCTTCGGGGTTCGGACATCGGATGAAGATGAAGAAGTATATCAAAAGTCGTCGTAAAGTACTGTGTCGAGTCTAGCTAATTTCGTGTATTTGCATTCACCATCTCAATTATAGCGAAATTTTAAGGGGTAATTACACTTTTATCCCCCATCAATTTTAATTAATCATACATAAATTTTTTAAATTTGCATTAAAATATTTTTAAAATTTGCATCCATCTAATAATTACTTTCCTTCGTTAATCTAAATTTATTAATATTAATAAAAATAAAAAATATTTCTTATTTTCATCAATTAATTGATTCGTGATTTATTGCAAGTCAAGCAATTTTTTCTTGACTAATTATCTTTATAACTGTAAAAATATACCTCCTTACACGCAGTAACATGTAAACATGCATAAGGGTAATTTCATTATAAAATATTTATTTAACCTGCAATAAATCTGTAATAAATCAATTGAAAATAAATATGAATCTTTATCCAGTCTTTTTTTTTAATATGAATAAATTTGAAAAATTTTAACTAATGAAGGAATTTATATATTAGATGGAAACAAACTTTAAAAATACTAAATATAATTATCCAAACCACATAAATTTATGTGTAACTATACAAAATCTTAGCTTTAGCTCAAACTGCATTTGGGAATTAATTACGTGACAGGTGTAATATATTTATAATATACTTAATCTATAATTTAAAAAAAATGCTAATTATATGACAAATGTAACACTTACTTTGTACTTTATAGTTCGGCCAAATTTAATTTAGATCGTAAATTTTTTACCTTAATTATAAAATAATAATAATAATCCGCTCACACCATGCATGTACCAAGATTTTCAGGATGAAAATATCTTTATTATTTACACTCATTAGTTATTAGTTCTTATAATTATTTTTCTAAGTGTAATTTGAATTAGTATAAATTTTTATTAAAATAAATAGGATTAAATATATTTTGCACACATAAACTATGCATGTATTTGAGTTTACCCTCTAAAGTCTAAAATATGAAAGATATCAAAAACACCCTTGGTAAAATAATTGACATTTATAGAATAAAAATGCTCTTCTCACATACCCCTATACCTTTTATTTTACTCTCTAAAATTATTTATTAAAAAATCTCCCCAAATTCAAAATTTACTCAAATTTTATTTAGAAAATAATATTTGAAATTCATAACTTTTTATAAACATATATGTAATACAAAAAATATTTATAAACCCAATATATGCAAATATATTTTACGAAGTAAATAATTTATATTAAAAAATACATGTACATATGTGCACCTATATAATGTATATATAAATTTATAGAAAAAACATGTTATATGACTTATAATTGTTGTTCAGTTGCATATATATTTAAAAAATGTATTATATCATTACTCAAAAATTTTATAGAATATTATATATTTATTATATTTTATGCTCATAAAAATAAATTAGTCTAAAATAACACAAACGATCCTAATTTATTAATTTATTTAAAATGAAGGTACCACTTTCTTTTATAAAAAAAAAAGACGGCAAAAGGATGCTCTCAGTTAATATGTAGTTTAGATATTTATTCTAACAAAGTGTAAGGTTGAAATCCTATTTACAAATTTGAGGTCATGAGTTGAGTATGATTGGATGTGTAGTTACTTAGCTAACATAATTTATGTCTATTTATTTTAATTTATATTGTCGTAATTTCCACTTCTAAAAAACAAAAATCACATTCTTCCTAACACGATTTAGGTGATGTTTGGATAGATTTGATTTGGGAATGTTTAGATTTATTTTCTTGCAAAAGAAGGGTGGTCGGAAAAAAATATTGAAAAATGCGTCAGTGATGTTTAATTTTTTAATTAAATTTAAAAACATGCTAATTTTAATTTTCAGGGTATTTTTAATTTTTGTGTCAGAGAAATTGTACGGAGGGAGCAGCTTAAAATATTTGTTTAAAAATAAATATTATTTTTGGCATAATTAGACATACAATTTGAAAGTCAATGAGGAGGAGCTAGGGACTCGTATTCACACCTATACATACGTACCTATTTATATATAAATTATTAAAATAATATCTGCAGAGATCTCTTGGTATTTGATAATATCAATCCTACCCAGATTTATATATATACAGTTAATACTTTATTTCTTTTTTCTTAAATAAGTTGAACAAAAACGTGTAGCATGAACTGGAGAGAGGGCATGAGTACTACACGACCAATTTGCTGATTTTATTTTTTTATAAGCTATTTTAGTTTTGTCTCCTGCGGCAATTTTTTTTTTTAAATAGAGTGATTAATTTATTATTATTAATCACTCTAGATATAGGAAATGGTAAATTAATTCTCAAACAAGTTTAATTAATTAAATACCATTTCGTCCACATCTATTGAAAATGTATTATTTTTGCTTACCTTTTCGCATTTGTCTTTTGTTAATAATATTTTTTTTTCAAGTAATAATTTTATTTCAAGTAGTATAATTAATATTTAATTTTCTTCAAATATTCATCATTTATATTTTTAAAATATTTGATACTAATAAAAAAATGAATGTTTTAATTTGATAGTGCTCCCACTAAGTAATGTAATTATTTATTTATATACAATAAATAAATTGCATGATTCCCAAAAAAATATATTAATTATACGTATCAATTTAGTTTATATTTTCCTAGGATATAAGAATAATAATAGATAATATAGCAAATAACATACAAAAAAATTAAAATATTAAATATGTAAAAGTACATATTTTGTTTGTGTTAAATTATTCAAATAATTGAAAACTCAAATACCAAGTTTAGAAATACAAATTTTTAGAATAAACTTTAAAATATAAATTTGAATTAAGAAGGTAAAATAATCTAAAAGAAGTCTAAATTATTTAAAAAAAAAAATCCAAAAGAACTAAACACACCTCTAACTTTTTCCTTTAAAAAATCTATTTTTAACCAGTTTTAGAAACAAAAGACAGAGACTAAAAAATTTGCAAACACTCCTCAAAAAGTACTTATGCACCAATTTGGATTATTGCCAATTCCAGAAGAAACGTAGAAATGTAATCAATCAAGAATTATAATCACACGAAAGTGAGCTCAATTTTGGCTCTGCTATGTCCCAACTATACATTGATTCTGGTTTTGAGTAGGTAATCATATAAGTATCTTCGTAATACATTGATTACAACATATATCAACAAAACTGAGAACAACATAGTAAATTAAGATTGAGACATCAACATAATTAAAAACAATTAAAGTAAATAGTCATATAAAATATAACCACAATCCAATATAAATTGAACTCATAATATAAAATGTTAATCTAAATCATTGAATGAAGACATTATTGTATAGGTCCGCATCAGATAGCTGGAAATGCGGCAAAATAGGAGTGCAAGTCCCCCCAATCTATTTTGGTTAGAAGACAACTTCTTGTCCTCACATTTGGCAACTGAGACAGACACGCAGTAGCACACACTAATACTAAAATTTGAAAATGCTTCGATTCAAAGCATTCCCACTATTTCGTTTACTTACTATACGCAATGGGTACTCAAAATTTTGGTCATTCGTTGACGTGCCCATTGCTGCAATTAATTTGTATACCTCCCAAATCATTTGATGACAACATCTGTCCGCAGTTAGACTAACTACTTAATAAACAATTCACCAGTAAACAACTCACCAATTCATTAAATATTACTAACCTCACTATTACAAAACAAAGAAAATACTAATTAATACTAGTAAAAAAATTTAAATAATGATAATATGTATTTTTTTTCAAATAATAAGGACTCTCATCACATAATTAATAGCGACGACAATCAATAATCACCTTGATATTACGTCTTTAATAAGTATTTCATTGAAATTTCGTAATATCTATCTTAATTTTTTGTCTAATTATGATCATTTTTCTATGATATTGAAGTTTGTAAAAAAATATTATTGTGATGAAAATAGCTATATATGTAGAGTGGAGTCGTGTTACTTTGATAGCGACTCTTGAATTATTTTTAAGGTGAAGAAGTAGGTGTCAACATCACGGGTAGGGGGAGGTACCAGAAAATCCCACCCAAGTTGAATTGAGAACCGTGTATGCAACTCTCTCCAGGTAAACTTCTGCTGTAAAGTTTAAAATATCATCCCGGTTACCTGTACATACAAAATACACACACTCACCTACCTCACACACACACACCGTATGTGTGAAATTTCCTCGCACCATCCAAAAAGTGCCATGTGATTTATTTCTGTTCCCTACTTCTCACCTCAGAGGGGAGCCCGCTTTATAAATACGCACAGTAGGCTGCAGTTGTTTCACATAATCTATGAACCAAGAAAAACAAAGCCCTTTGAGCGCCAGAGAAATTAGAGGAGATTCTTGAATGCAAAATGGCCTCGGAGAGCCAAGACAATGTTAAGGGGTTGACGAAGGTATGGGGTTGGGTAAAGGGCTGTTTTGGGAAGATTGTGAATGTGGTAACTGGGGTTGCTAAGGATGCCAAGAAACTGGGAGAGGAAGATCCGAGGAGAGTTGTCCACTCCTTCAAAGTGGGCTTAGCTATCACGTTGGTGTCTTTGTTCTACTACTTTGATTTCTTTTACGAAGGTTTTGGTGTTAATGCAATGTGGGCTGTTATGACTGTTGTTGTAGTTTTCGAGTTTTCTGTGGGTATGTTCATTTTCTATTCATTCTTGTTTTCTTGAATATATTAGTCGTAGAAAGGAAGGATTTCAATCATGACAATTTTTGTTTCATTTTTCAGGTGCAACTCTTGGGAAAGGGGTAAACCGAGCGATTGCAACATTGTTGGGAGGGGCATTAGGCGTTGGAGCACACAGATTAGCAAGTTTTACAGGGGAAAAGATAGAATGTATTATACTGGGGATGTCTGTTTTCTTGATAGGTAAATGAATCATTGTACAGATAATCAACCATTTGATCAGTACTTGGTTGGTGGTCGTAATGTAGTTCCATGTAGTAACTTTTCGATTGTTGTTCTTGCAGCTGCTGTGGCGACATTCGTTCGATTTTTTCCTAAGTTGAAGGCCAGATATGATTATGGGCTTCTTATATTCATCCTTACATTCTCTCTGATATCGGTGTCTGGCTATCGGGACGATGAGGTTTTGGACATGGCACATAGGAGACTGTCCACAATCCTCATAGGAGGATCTGCCACAGTTTTCATTAGCATATTCATATGCCCAATCTGGGCTGGTGAAGATCTTCACAAAATCACTGCTGCTAACATTGAAAAGCTTGGGACTTTCTTGGAAGGTGCAGTCTTGCAACATAATAAATCTTGATCTATTATCCATTATCTTGTTATAGGAATGCTAAGTCTTCGATGTGAATGAATTTAACAGGTTTTGGACGCGAATACTTCCGTGTAGAGAATGATAAGAATCAAGAGAACAGAACATCGCTTGATGAATACAAAAGTGTTCTTAATTCCAAAGGGAGTGAAGACTCCTTGGTGAGTCGTCCAAGTTCAAATTTTGTTGGGATTACTATTATTTCGACCTCAAATGTTCAACTTGATTGAATTTGTGTCTGTTTTCTCCAGGTGAATTTTGCAAAATGGGAGCCTAGACATGGTAAATTTAGATATCGGCAGCCTTGGGACCAATACCTCAAGATTGGCTCCCTCACAAGGGAATGTGCATACAAGATTGATGCACTGAATGGCTACCTTACATCAGATGTGCAGGTAAACAAATTAAGCTATTATTCAGAAAGCGTGGCTGACACGTATAGAGATGTTTGAAAGAATGTTGCTTAGAGGTTTGTGTTGTGTATATTTACAGACACCAATAGAAATCCGATCCAAGATTCAAGAATCGTGCACGAAAATGAGCTCAGAATGTAGTGTGGCATTAAGAGAACTCGCTGTCGGGATCAAGACTATGACTTGCTCATTGTCCGCTGATCCTCATCTCCTGAATGCAAAAACTGCCGCCAAGAGACTGAAATCCTCGCTGAAGACGAACCTGTGGGCTGATACGGATCTTCTTGAAATAGTCCCTGCAGTTACCGTTGCTTCACTGCTGATCGAAATAGTTTCTTGCACTGTGAAGATCGCGGATGCTGTCCACGAACTAGCCTCCTTGTCCAAATTCAAGATTCCTGATCCACAGATGATAAAACAAATAAGCCTGGAGAAAACGCCTAAAACGCCTAGAACTCCTAGCATTGAAGCATCCCATAATTTTAACATAATAGTCGAGTGAATCGCTCCATAGTACAGGATAAGTAATGCATACAGACAATTTTCAGCACTCAGGCTGTCTGTAACATGGGAACTCCCTCGATTCCCAGGGGTTTCGGGTTTTTTGTCTTGTACGTTGTCTTTGTTGTATAAAACTATACATTATCAGTATTACTAATAACAATCCTAGCACACACATTTAGTTGAAAATACTGAAAAGCAAACTCGGGAATTTCGTTTCCAAGAATCAGATTTCTGCTGTATGTCCGGCCACTGCATGTCCCTGTGGGCCAAATGCTTGTTTCTTTCTTCATCCAATCCACCAACCTCATCGGACGGTGACCGTGTACAGCTGTTGTAGCATGTGGGCATGCTCAAACACGATTTGGGCTTCTCTAACGTTCAATAATTTGTTCGGAAATTCTGTCTTTCTTGTCGTCAACTCATCATAAAGAATTCATTATACGAACTACCATTATTAGCAATACCAATATGATAACTTCGAATTATACTAACCAGGCATAATTGCTGCCAGCCCACATACAAATCAATTAGTCCTACTTTAATTATTACACTTGAGATTTATTCTTGTCCTTAGAGCTACTTTGAAGAAATATAGTTTTCCCATATTGTTAGAGAACCTATTTTGAAGCAATTTTATAATTAAGCAGTCAACATAATATATTTGTTGAGATCAGTTACATGAATCTTTTTTATTCGGCCAGAAGAAAACAAAAAAGAGTCAAGTGGGGGGCGTTGAGGTGATCGAATATTAGGTGGCTTAACTGGTTGAGACATAAGGTGCTAATTACTAGCCTGCCCATTTCAAGCAGGGAGTTGGGCCATGCAGGCCACGCTAAGGTCTGGGCTTCGTGATTGAGTTAAGCTTAGGCTTATCTGGATCCGGACCTATTACATACCCATAGTTATTGTTTATATAGTTTATTTGGATCCTTACGATTCTATACTCTAAATAGTTATGTTTGATATGGGTCTTACATATATTGAAATGAATGAAATAATTATACATGTTTCTTTATAATGATATGACAAAAATATATTACTAAATCAATTTATTAAAAATATCTTATAAAAAAGAACAAGAAATGTGATAACGGTAGGATTAATGAAAAGACAAGTATGACCCTACCTAAGGGTAAAAGAGTAATCTTGAAAGAAATACGATGGATATTGCTGAAAAGGAAGGAAATCATTTAAGCAAGTTCATACCTTGAATTAAGGAGGTTAATTTGCCACCTAATAGCAGGCATAAATCAGTCTAGACGCTCGACCTATAAGAGGAAGGTTAAACCACGATACACGCACCTACCATATGCGACTGGTATCAACTTATAAATACTGGATCCATATAGTAAGAAGGTAATGTCATTTTTATACAAGCAATAAGCAATTATTCAACGTTTTGAGAGAGATATCTTTGATATTCTAATTTCGGCGTTGGAGTGTTTTCGCCGGGGACGACCCCGATTGTCCTAACCTTTCTTGTTTCAGTTAACAGATCCAATCGAAAAAGAACGTCGAGATCGAACACCTGGGTAATAAACGTTATCACATTCGACCACCATTTTTGAACAGGATCAAAATGCAAAATAAAGAAAAGAAGAATGCAAAAGAAACCAAAGGAGTGAATTCATAAAAGAAACAAGGGTATGATAATCCATTTGAGTCAAAAAGAGAAAGAAAAACAGCAAAACAACAACGCAAAATCACACTTTGAACGCATGATAAGCACCTTTCATTCATTTCTATCTTTTGCAGACAGAAAGAGAAAGAGAGTTTTTTTGTTTATGTTTAAAATACAAAAGAGTTTTTAGTTGATTTTTGAAAATACAATATGACCAGTAAAAAATATCCCCTTAACCTCACTGTCCATTTTAATGTATTGTTATATTTAATAATATTTTTTATACAATTTAATTATTTATAAAAATTTGAACGATGTATAGTTCTCCCATGAAATACTAATTATTAAAATAAAAACATTTTTCTTTGAGAGTTAAAAGCCGGAAAATTTTACAAATTTTAACAGGCTACTTTGTTAAAGGTAGGTCGGTGCCCGAGGAATGGAAGGTCGAGATTGAAACACCACGGGATATCCGACGGCGCACGCATCCCAACTGCTCTGTATAAAGAGCTGCCAAAACCCTAATAATTTCACTCGCCTTCTCTCCAGCGTTCTAGGGTTTCTCTCGCCTCTCCAGCGTTCTAGGGTTTCTCTCGCCTCTCCAGCTTCGCGTCATCTCTATTCTGTTAAAGATGGTGAATTTATGATCCAGTCTCAATTGTTCTAGATTTTGTGTTTGATTTTCGATTTTTTTTTGGCGTTTATGTGACAACTGATGCTTGCCAATAGGTTCTGTCAAACGATTACGATTTGCTCAACCCACCGGCGGAGCTCGAGAAGAGGAAGCACAAGCTCAAGCGTCTTGTTCAATCCCCAAACTCATTCTTCATGGTACTCTTGTTCGTTTCTTTTTCTTTTTCTTTTTTTCTTTTCTCTATTGTATATGCTTTTTTTTGGTTGTTATTTTTGTATTTATTTGCTGTTTTTTTTATTGTAGGATGTCAAATGTCAGGGTTGCTTTAACATGTAAGTTGTATTATTTTGTGTTTTCCTGTAATTCAATTATCCGATTTGAAGAAACTGAATCAAGTGATTTATGTGAAAACAATTTATGTGTTTGTTTATCTGCGATTTTCTGTGTGTGCAGAACCACTGTGTTTAGCCATTCGCAAACGGTGGTGGTGTGCGGTAACTGCCAGACGGTGTTGTGCCAACCCACCGGAGGGCGCGCCAGACTTACAGAAGGCTGCTCCTTTCGGAGAAAAGGGGATTGATTGGTCGGCCTTGTAGCGCAGGACTCGCTTGCCTGGTTTAGTTTTTCTCTCTTGGGATTGTTAATTACACTCTACCCTAGTAAGGATGGCCCCCAAATTATTTGAACTATTCTGTGATAGTCATTGGAGGGATGCTGATATTTTAGTGATATAGGTTCAGTTTTTTAGCTGAAAACATTTGAAGGATGTTTTTGATATAGAATATTGTGTGAATGTATGGTAGATTATTGGTTATTGTTTGGAGATTGATGTTTTCCAAAATATTTTCAACAATTGTTGTTAGTTTTGTCCAAGTCAGTAAAACCACCATCTATTCCTGTAGCAGGCTCAGGACCCTCCTTTTGTGTTTTATCAAGGAGATCAACATATGTTTTTGCATCCAGGAGTGATGCTAGCAAATCTAGTTTGGCTAAATTATGTTTTGATTGGCGGTATGGCATTCAGTGTAAGGAGGTGCTGGAGGAATTTTTCCTCTCATTGCGAGATTTTTTCTGGTCTATTTCATATGACAAAAACATTGAGTGATAAGATCAACAAAAGTGATAATATCTTACTATGAGCAAGTGAGGCATACGACTTATTGTTACACATTACCCTTGTCCGTTTAAGTGTGGGGTGTTAAATTGCAGTATAATTATATTATATGTAAGGTCAATTGCATGTAGTATCATTTAACGTTCCGTCTACATTTTGTGACAAGGGTGAGTTCGGTCCTTAGTCTACCATTATTACATGTTTACAATGTAGTGTAGGTTAGTAGTTTTGAATTTTATTTCCTGCACCTAAGATGATTCATGAATGGATAAATACTGGTCCGTCAGCAAACAAGATTAAGACTATTACCTATGACACATTAATGGTTGTCAATTTGTACTATTTACTTTGAATTATCTGTCAAAAGTCTTCAAGTGCTATTAGTAAGTAAACTTGGAAAAATATTTCTTGGATCTCATTAGAGAAACAATAAGAATTCAACTTTTTGTCTTAAGAACTTCATCATTTGGTTTTCATGTGAATTTCATATCTAGGGAATTTGGTTTACGTTTTCATTTTCAAATTTGAGTTTTCGTCCTAAGGCCCAACGGATTTTCTCTCCGGCAAGGTGAAGTATGATACGAAACTTTCATCACAAGTAGGGTTAAATACGTTTTTCCCTAATTATTCTGAATGTAATATTTATCGATCTAAACTAATAAATATATACTTATTTTTAGAGTGGACAAGTCAAGTCCTGAATAAACATATCATTTTCAATATATTTTATTATTTTTTTACATTATATCATTATTAAATTATTTTCTAATTAATTTTTTTAATACGCTAAGGATAAATTAAAAGTGAAATAATAATAGACACACTGTATGATATATATATATATATATAAAATAAAAGAAGATAACTTTTCTATGTACTCATAGTACTCATTCATCATTTAATTTAAAGTTTTTTTTTGGTGTATTTATTTTATCATTTTGAGCTACTTTATAGATCTAAGATTAAGTAATTAATTAGTATTGATAAGTATAAAAAATTTGCTCATACCACAATGGTTAAAAGATCTTCAAAAAAATCCTAAGATATCAGATGATTGTTTCAGCAAAATAGAGATTAGCACTCCAATGCCTAAATTAATAACGGTTTAAGAATGAATTAGAATAATGGTGAAGTATGATGTGAGAGGGATAAATATTCATGGAGTGCAAAATATAATTCGGAATGTGCTAAAAACCTAGAGAAAATATGAGAAAGAGTGAGAGTTTAAGTGAAGAATGATGCTCAAGAATCGTGTTTTAGAAACCTGGACAAAACTGCTATTTATAGACCTGTACAAAGTTGAATACGAGGTCAATTGTTAAGTGTCATACGATATTAGAAAGCTCTTTGAGTTGGCTATCACATGTAATAAACCATTGGTGATTTAAATAAGTATTGACTGAGTTACGTAAGTTGGACTAAAAGTGATATGCAAAAATATGCCAGATTTATGAAATCACCTGGAGATATTTTAAAGTGATATGCAGAAATATGTTAGCGAGCTATATGACGTGTCCTCCCATCTGTATGATGATGTGTCCTCCCATCTGTATGATGATGTGTCCTCCCATCTGTATGATGATGTGTCCTCCCATCTGTATGATGACGTGTCCTCCCATCTGTATGATGACGTGCTCGGTTGAAACGTGTCTACTTCTTAAGCCTGCTGAGTTAGCAAAGTAGTAGGTAAGCTTATAGACCTTTCATCCCACTGGTGGGCTTCACCTGTCCTGCTGGTGGACCAGTTGAACTTTTAGCCCTGTTAGGCTAGTATGACTATTTTGTGAGCTTGACCCAATAATTTTAGGGGCATCAAGTATAATAAATACACAAGAAAACTTTCATGTAAAAATATTTCAATAATTTGGTAATAGAATTAAATTATTAACTATTTAATTTTTTAGATAAGAATGAGTAATAATATTTTCTTTTTCTTAAACTAGCTGTCGTAGCACACTGTTTTTATGCATGTAATAAATAATATTTTATATTTTAAAATATATTATAACTAATGAAATATATAAACTAACAGATCACATTTTTAAGAAAATGAAAAAGAAAAAGAATGAAAAAAGAAGTACATAACTGCCGTGTTATATTTGTTATAGGGGGTATAATTTTCATATTTAGAATTAATTAGTTCGGTGGTACCATTAACTATAGTTTATAAGAGAAGACTGACTTTTTTTTTATATTAGTATAGATATAGTTTTTTTAAAAATATGACAAGATATATTTATTGGTCTTTTTTCTTCAAAGTTTTCAAATTATGGTCAAGCATATACATATATATATATCAATCTCTTTTCAAAAATATATATGAGTTATTGGGATATTATATTTGTTGTGTGTCTATATATATTTACTACTTGAAAATGCACACCCGATCTATGTGAAAATATAATAATATCTTTATTAAACTAATAATTTATTATCAAAATACAATTGATTGATATAAAATAGAAACAATAAATGAATAAAAGAAAATTCATACGTAAAGAAAAAAAAAAGTTATGGTTGAGTGGAATAATAATAAGTTGGAAGAAGTAGTTACTCGAATATATAAAATAGAAAACAAAGTAAAAAATTAAATTTTAAAAGAAAAAAATTAACATACCAAAACCACCCTCTTTAATTATATATAATGTAAATACCAAATTTTAATTTTCCCCCAAAAGAATGAGAGCTTGAATTTCCCTCGATAAAAGGAAAGGATTCTGTTTTCCCAACGGCTCCCAACTGTAATTTGAACAATGAGCAATCCCGCCTTCACAGCCCCCCGAATTACCATCCAACAGCTTTCTTCACCACCACCACCGCCGCCTTTTCTCCTGTCACCCGCCAACACTAGTTCTCCAGACCGCCGCCACTTCTCCTTGAAATCCTCCCAAAGCAACAACTCCAACAGTCTTCTTGAAGCCACCACTGCCTCATGGACTTCGTCCATAGCCCACCACTGCAAAAGCGGCCGTTTATCCAAAGCAGTCTTGCAGTTCACCCGCATGCGGACATCCGGGGTTGAGCCGAACCACGTAACTTTGGTCACTCTCTTATCTGGTTGTGCTGATTTTCCATCCCAAGGCCTCTCGCTCGGGCCTTCCATTCACGGGTATGCTCGAAAAATGGGGATGGATGTTGGCAATGTGATGGTTGGGACGGCTTTAATTGATATGTATTCCAAGTTTGGTGAAATGGGCTTGGCCAGATTGAGTTTTTACCATATCGGTATTAAGAATAAGGTTTCCTGGAATACTATAATCAATGGGTACATGAGGCATGGCGAGTTTGAGAAAGCACTCAATCTGTTTGAAGAAATGCCTGAAAAAGATGCTGTGTCTTGGACTGTCTTGATTGACGGCTTTGTGAAGAAGGGAAGGTTTGAAGAGGCATTGATTTGGTTTCAAGAGATGCAATTGTTCGGAATGACACCCGATTTTGTGACAATAGTGTGTGTGCTCTCTGCTATTGCTAATCTGGGAACACTCGGTTTGGGCCTGTGGCTACATCGATTTGTGCTGATGCATGACTTTAGGGATAATATACGGGTTAATAATTCATTGATAGATATGTATTGTAGGTGTGGATGCGTTAGGTTAGCTCGTCAAGTATTTAACAACATGCCTAAGCGAAGCCTTGTATCATGGAACTCGATCATAGTGGGCTTAGCATGTAATGCTCATGCTGAGGAAGCTTTGAACTATTTTCATTTGATGCAAAATGACGGGTTTAAGCCGGACGGTGTGAGCTATACCGGAGCTCTTACAGCATGCAGCCATGCCGGTTTAGAAGAGGAGGGGCTAAAGTTGTTTGAAGCCATGACACAAGTCCATAAAATCGCTCCAAGAATCGAGCACTACGGATGCGTCGTAGATCTTTACAGTCGTGCAGGGAGATTGAAAGAGGCACTGCTGGTGGTAGAGAAGATGCCCATGAAGCCAAATGAAGTCGTGCTCGGGTCTCTGTTGGCAGCATGTAGAACTTGTGCAGATGTCGACTTGGCTGAGAGGCTGATGAACTACATCTATGATTTGGACCCGAATGGAGATTTCAATTACGTTCTGCTGTCAAATATTTACGCAGCAAAAGGAAGTTGGCAAGGGGCGAGCAACGTGAGGAAGAAAATGAAGGCACATGGAGTACAAAAGAAGCCTGGAGTCAGTTCCATTGAGGTTAATGGCATCATTCATGAATTCGTGGCTGGTGATAAATCTCATATTGATGCAGAGACAATCTTTATGACACTCAAGAAATTGTCACATGAGCTGAGAATATCTGGGCTTGCTTCAGAAGTTAACTTCCAGGAAGCATATGAATGTTACTGATATTAGCAATCCATATCTCCTGTGAATGCTGTGTACATTTATCAATAAACACCAAGACCAATTCACCCATTTCCAAATCAAACTCGAAGCTATATATGTGAGTTTTTCTTTTTCTTTTCAATTATTTATTTATATAAGTTCAATGCTCTAGCAAAAATGATAAATATCGTCAGAATTAAGTCTAGTTATATATTCATTTGCACATAGTAACTATCATTACATATATAACCAGCTCCCTGCATGGGTACATTTTGATCTGATTAGCATTAAATTGCTATATAGGAGCAAGACAAAACAGACCAGATGATCAGGTCTTCATTCTACCTATTTAAATACATATATATGTTTGGCATTTGAAAACGATGATTTCTTTTTCTTTTCTTGCAAGAGCAAAATAAACTCGGGAGAAAGAAACAGTCATGGTGTTCGGGGCTTCTTGGGATCCTGACCATTATGGTGCAAGGGGTCAGGACCCGCTGGAACTCTCCTCAGTTCCCAATCCTCCGGCATCTCCTCGTTGCCGAGTTTGGGAGCTCCGTTCTTGAGACCCATCTGCTTCATCTCCAAAAATAACTGCACATCATAATTATAAAGCTTGAAAACTTATCAAGATTCCCCGATGAAATAGAAGTAAAGCCATAAATGCATGCAAACACAGAGGGTATTAGTTTAGGCAATGCAATGAAGGAGAGAGAAACCTTTCGATGTATAAGTCCAAAGGAGTCTCCACTGATCCTGCATTCTGCAAAAGCATAAACTTCATCATCAATACTGTATATTTTATCAACATATATGTGTAGGTGCATGCATGTAAGAGTGCATGTGTATGAGAGAGAGGGAGACCAGAAGGTTGGATGTATAGGAGTAAAACAAGCAGCAGCAAACAGATGATCAACCCAGAGCTCTTAGAAGTTTTGGCCATGGAAATGGATGTTTGAAAGTTGGATGAGATGGTAAGGGTTTGAAGGGGAGGGGGTAATTTATAGGGAGAAAGGGGGGTGTGGGCGAATGATTGCAGATGCAGCCATTTTCATACATGATATGACACTGTGTCCACTACGCAGGAGAGAGATGCAAGATGAATTCAACCCTGGATGGGATCAATAATCTTAGCAATTCCTAGTTGATATTCGAGCCCCCCGCTCTTGACGGCGCCGTTTCAGATGACTGTGACACCACTAACGTCACTCCCTCAACACTCCTATTCTGCAAATCTGGTGCAATTGCAAATGCCCCACACCACACACAATATATGTTCTACTTCTAGAAGCAACCGCCCCAACTTACATACATTGATTTTTTTTTTAAATGAAGAAGAAAATAAAGATCTATATTAAATAAATATTTGGTTGCCATGTTTTGGAAGCAGTCTAGCAGTAATGTTATAGAAATTGGAAAGAGGATACGAGAGAGAGAAGATGAATAATGCTTAAGAGTTGAAAACAAATAAATTAAAAAATCAACTAAACAGATAATTAGACACTTTTCAATTATAATTAGTATATATAAATAAATTCATCATGAGTCAGAATTACTTTTGACTCTTCACAATCTACATCATTATTGAAGGGTTAAAGAAAAGTATTACTTTATTTTAAATAATTAATACGAAAAATAGAATTTCTCTTGCAGGGCTGCGAATCTTATATTTGAGGAAAATTTTTGTTCGAGTCAACTTTGATAGAACCAAATTAGTTTCAGATTTATTTACACACACTTGCTATGTGATTTATCACTGTTTATCAATGGCACGATAAATATATCATACTTATCTTATAATTGATTCAAATTTAACAAAATAAAGTCGGACCAAAATTTGGTTTGACCACTAATTGACATAAAGCCTTGAGAAAGGGTACAAGGGTTTTAGTACTATCCATCCAATTCTACTTAATTTCTGCTTTTGTTTGTTCTTCATATTATTAGTTTCTTAGGTACTATGAAATGAGGGTTTGCAGAATCAAGGACATAAATTAAAAAAGATGTGGGCATTTTTCATAATTTTAATAATAATGAATGTTGCTGAAGTGGGTTGTCTTTTTTGCTTTTAAAATTAAAAAGAAAATAATAATGATGTAATATATAGATATAGTAGGAGATGATGTAGGTAGAGAGAGAGAGAGGAGATTTTGTATGTAATGGTGATGATAGTTAATGATTGCATATGATTATTCTTCTGTACTGTATGTGTATGTATGAGAGAGAGAGAGAGAGAGAGTACCTGGACAACATATGCATGCTTACGTTGCTGCCTCTACAAATATTTATATATATATAAATGTTCTCTTCTAAATCTCTATTTCTTTTATTTTTTGAGATCATCACATACTCAAAATTCATTTCTTCTTCACTTCGATGATGGTGTCACCTCGTTAATCTTTATTATTAATTCTTTTTTTCTAATATAAATAATTAATATAAATATATCAATTTTAATATATCACTTTTCATTTTATATTACAAGCTAATATATAATCTTCATATAATTGAATTTTGGTGTTACATTGACGTCAGGCATTAAAAAAATTAATTTACTTATACACTTTATTCGTGAAATTTTAATATATAATCATAATTTCTTTTATGAATAGTGGAATTACGAGAGATAATTTGTTTCGTATTTCGTGAAATTAAGATATATTTCTTAGTGTTTAGGTCCTGCCAATCACCCCAATTTCACTTATATATATATATATTTATCCTAAATAAATGTTGTAATTCTATACATAATTTATATTTATGTTTATCTATACTATTTTCATTATTGGGGAAGTGCATTTTTCTACATAATTTTCAAAATTATTTCTTGGGCTTCGTAATAAATTAAAAGAAAAATTAGAGGTGAAAATGTGGAGAATTAAAAAAAATTATTTGTTGATTAGATGAAATTTAAATGAATTAAGAATAATTTATGAAATTTTAGTTCGAATTCGATTTGATGGAAAGGTGGAGTAGCACCTGCAATTTGTGTGGAGAAATTTTAATTTAAATTTAATTTGATTAAATTTAAATTAATTATATAATATATGTAATTGATACATAATTAAAAAAATAATTAATCATAAAATAAATATAATATACATATTATATAATTAATTTGATGCAATCCAATTTAATTAGAATCATGGACTAGGTTGGCGTACGTACTTGTACTAGTGAGAGTAAATTAATCTTGGACAATGCCTTTTATGGGTGGGAGAATTGACGGATATGTCCTCCTGACCTCATATATACTTGAGCCAACAGAAGAAACAAATAAAAAGATTCCATTGACATCAAGTGAGTTAATGTTGATGAGACTGAGGGACGGATATGTCATCTATATATATATATTTATCTTACAGCGCCGACGCCAACGCCCAGACAAAATTTACAGCTGGGGACGTGGGATATGTGACAGTGGTCAGGTCAACCCCACCTCATTTGCAATCCAATCCTGTAATAATTATTACATTTATATATTGTTGATCCTCCATATAATATATTTGTATTTTTTAAAATTATACATATATTTACATAAAAATATTAGTATCATTAATACAAGTTATTCTTATTTTTTTAAAAAAATTATACATACCCAAAACGTCAGTAATACTATATAAACTATTTATAATTTTTGATTTATATATTATGATGGTTTCTATAATTATAAAAAAAAATGAATGACTTTTGTAATAATATATATATATAAGTTATGGAATATAAAATGTAATTATTCAATACGTCATTTATTTTGATTACTTCTGAAAAACAAAATAATTTATATTTTCAAAATTTTCTGCACCTTTATATTTCATTTTTGATGATTTTATATATATATATAAAAAAAAACAAGTATCTAATCTCGATTATTGTTTGTTGAAGGAAGAATTATGGTCATTCCTGAAAATTCGGATTTTATATTCAAATTTAAATTCTGCCATCAGGATTATAAATAGACCCACAACCTAGTTTAAGGTTTAAATACCATGGTGGAAGCACTGCACAAACCATTAACAAGATTTCGTGTAATAATCATCATAAATTTTATTCAACGCCCAATTTAGTACGAAAATGAAATATTCCTATGTAATACTACTCAATACTCCAAGGTCCATCTAATATGAAATTTGATAATTTTATATATAACAAAAAAATAAAAATAATATTAAAAGAATGCACGACATTCTAATTCAAACATGTTAAACTAAACAAAAAATTAATCACGTGTCGGGCGTATTGTAAAAATAATAACACTTATAACCTGATCGATTTGTTATAATCAGACCCAATTCGAATTAACGTTAAAAAAATAAAAGGAAAATACTCTGTAAAAAATATCTGTAATTAAAATGAAACTCAATAGTCCACAAGGCGAGGGTCCAGCCCTAATTGCTTCCTTATTTTCCCCACAAACAAATCCTTGGATTTGATGAATCCAGGAACAAGTCCAATTAAGGTTGTCAAAGGAAACTGAGCGACAGCATCTTGTCTCCCCAACGAAACAACCACTTTGATGGAGTGTGGCTTGTAACTCGCCATCTTCTTCTCCTTTCCTCCCCTCATCATCACCTTCAAGTTCTTTGCAGCTATCAGAGCATGTTTTTGTGCCAAGTACCCTTGCTTTATTTCCTGAAATATATACTTCATTTTTCAGACAAACACTCATCAAACCCCATAATCATTAGTTGCATGCAATTCAGCACTTACCCTCACATCTGTGATGTCTCCAATAGCAAAAATGTTCTTGAATCCTTTTACTCTTAGGTTCTCATCAACCTTCAACCTCCCCAACCCATCCACACTGTTCTTTAAAATAGTCTCATGCAACCAGGCCGAGCCGGACGGTCTACCAGTGCACACGAAATGGCAGTCCGCATTGATGATCTCTCCCGACGATGTTATAAAAGTGTTGTTGCCTTCTGAAGAGTTGTTCAGGTCAACTGATTGTCGGAGTTTCACCTCTACTCTCTTTGATTTCAGCCACTCTAGAGTCTTGTCGGCTGCTTTTGGCCCTATGAACTCCAACAACCTGGATCCCTCGTGCACTAGGACAACCTTTTTATCAGGAAAATCAACAGCAATCTCCCCGGCAAGCTCAACGCCAGTAGGGCCGCCACCAACTATCAGAACTGAACTAGCGGATCTTATCCGTTCATGCTCTACATACAGATGGAAAGTGGATCAACAAAACAAAGCTTTTTATGCCTAGTTTCGTTAGAAGGACACATATAGATACACGTCACGTGTAAAAAAATTATGTTATTTGTATATTTAAGAAAAAAATTTGCGCACACTGCATAATATATATATATGTATATGAAGTGCCATGCGGGATGCAATATGAATTTGCAATAGAAGATCTGAACTCACGCAATGGTACCTGTTTGGTACTCTTTGAGTCGCTCGGATTTAGTTTTGGGTAGAGGATCGTCGTGGCCTGTGGCAATGACGAGGTAGTCATAGGTAACGAGACGGCCTTCTGCAGTCAATACTTGAGAGTTAGAGATGCTTATGGCCTTGGATAGGACCAGACGGCCATTGGTGAGATAATCTTTGTGGTAAATTAATGATCTCTCAGCGAAAGTCGGCTCCACCTTTGCCCTCAAGCTCGCCCATGGGATCTCAAAATATTCCTTCCTATTTTAGGGTATGAGTTTGTGTTATTACAAAGAAGAACAATAGACAATGCATCATCGGAGCTGCAATAGTAAGAAATCAGAGAAACAGAGAAGCCAAAATTTTATCAGGAAACAACAGTCCATGTTATGCATTCGTATACATTGAAAGGAATGAAGGTGAAATTCCAATATGCCGAACTCAACTCATGAGCCACATGTACATAAATGATTACAAGTGATTACAATTGACGTCGTTTGCTGTACAGTTCAAGGAAAGTGATTGATCACGTAACAAGTGTGCCGATAACTCTAATGTATGTAATTGATTAGATTCTATAAAACCTGATTCAAACTAGAATTAATTTTCCACATTCATCAGCAACTAAAAAATATAATGTCGATCAGGATGTCTGAAACATTACAGTGAATGCTTCAAGCATTCAAGTCCCTGTTCAAGCTCCTAAATTTTACTGGGCCCATTAATTACATAACTTTAACAATTAATTTTCTACCTTGTTTACGAAATCTAAAGATGGACCGGTTTTCCTCCTCATCCTTTTCTATCAGGATTAAATTACAGTTACAGCCTCCAACATTCTGAATACATATTTATATATGTCGTAAGAAATCAAATAGAACTTCAGGAGAGGTCAATGGTAATAATTACCCCAAAAAGGCAAATCCGTGGAAGAAGGCTGCTGATGATAATTCAGAATAATTACAAGAAGAGTACTGTCACTGTGGTCCAGAAAATCTGAGAGGAAGAGCAAAAGGGTTCTTACGGATCAATGAGGGTAACATCAGCTTGGAACTGAAGAGACTTGGCAATGAGAGAACCTGCCACGCCGCCGCCTACCACCACCACCCTCTTCCACACTCCGCCGGCCATCTCCGGTGCCGGTGACTGCTGATATGCCTCCATTACCCAATAATATTATTGATGTATAACCCCCAACCAGATAAGTAATTAAGAGAGACAAATTAAGAAGAATAGTTTCTTATACAATGATGATGATAATGATTCAAGAATTTGCGGCTACAACAAGAAATTCATTTAAGTCAACATCACGGAAGCCCACCCCCACGCAAGTTGGTCTATTGTGTATATATATATATATTACCTGCTTTACCTGGTCTTTATGCCATTTTTTTGATTTGTAGTTGCCGCGTTATATTTTTCCTTACAAGAAGCTATCAGTCATTCAAAAATTTAGACTTGATCAAATTTACATAAATTTAACATTTATTGTAAAAATTAAAAGAATAATTACGACAGCAGTTGAGTTCAAATGACTAAGTCAGTGACATTCCGACATTGTCAACTGTAGGAGGGCAAGACAACATTTAAGTCAACCGCTAACGTTGTAATTAAGGAGGGTTAACTTCCATGCTAAGCAACATTGATGAAATTAGAGATTTGACTGCAACTAAGAAGATGGGTCTTTCTTCTTAAAGGGAATTTGCAGTCAATAGCCGTTCGATTTCTTTGCTGCTGTATACAAGAATCGTGTTTCTCTCTATCACACTTTATTTTTGCTACTTAAGTGCTTTAGCACTTTAGAGGTTAGGTAAGTTAGTTGCCAACCGTGTATATAAGGAGGCCTTCAGCCTTCCATTCTTTATCAAGAAACAAAGAAACTTGCAGATGAAAACTACTTCTCTTCCATACAGTTTTTTTCAGGTTTTACATTGAGTTGCTAGATTTTTGTTGTTCTCTGTTTTCATGCATTTCAAAGTTCAATTTCAACATGGTATCAGAGCAGGTTGAAGCTCTGAAATAATATACACAGTCTACCAATACATTCAATCCTTGAAAACCAGATATCAAGAAAACAAAAGATACAGTGGCCATGGAAGAAAAGGCCCCAGTAGATTCTTCTAATGCGAAGTCCCAGAACAATGATCAACCCGGAATACTGCTCGTATCAGCACCTCTAAATGGCAATAACTATCTTGCGTGGGCAAGATCCATCAAAATAGCCATTGGTGCCAGACAGAAACTAGGCTATATTGATGGAACTTACCAAAAACCAACGGATGACAAGGAAGCTCTAGAAAATTGGAAAAAGAATGATTATACGGTGTATTCTTGGATTTTAAATTCCATTTCAAAGGAAATTGCAGAGGCATTCTTGTATGCTGACTCGGCCAGAGACTTGTGGGTAGAACTCGAGACGAGATTTGGGGAGAGTAATGGCCCCCTGTTTTATCAAATTGAAAGAGAAATCGCATCTATTTCCCAGAACCACATGAGTGTTGCTGGCTATTTTACAAAGCTCAAAAAGCTTTGGGATGAACTTGGAACTTTGGACCCACTGCCTGTGTGTACTTGTGGCACCAGCAAGAAACTAGCTGATAGAGCAGCTTCCCACCAATTGATCCAGTTCCTGATGGGTCTCAGTGACGCCTACGACCACGTAAGAAATCAGATTTTACTAATGGATCCGCTGCCGACTGCTGCAAAAGCTTATTCTATGGTACATAGAGTTGAGAAGCAGAGAGAAGTTAATTCAGGAATAGCAGAAATAGAGAAGGAAGGAGTCATGGCAGCCCAAGTCTTTGAACCAAGAAGACAAACCAACGCGAAGGGCAACTTCAAGAAATGGGGACAAGTGGATAAAAGACAACTTCAATGTGACTACTGCAAGAAAAGAGGACACCTTAAAGAGGGATGTTTTGAGTTAATTGGGTACCCAGAATGGTTCAAAGCAATGTCTGAACAGAAGAAAACAGCCACTAGAACACTGATGAACAGGGCCATGAATGCAGGAACTGAACAAGATATACACAACCTGCAGACATCATACAATGACACTGATAGAAGAATTTCTGAATTAGTAAAAATGGTAAAAGCAATGCAGGACCAAACCAGCAACCATATAAGTGCAAACTTCTCAGACTTTCAAGGTTATGCAGGTACAATCTCTACCATTGATATGTGGATCATAGATAGTGGGGCATCGGCCCACATGTGTGCCTCCCTTACTGCCTTTAAAAATTTCTATAATCTTGACAATGAGGTCTTTGTTAAGCTGCCAAATGGATCTACTCATCAAGTTACTATATCAGGAGAAGTACACCTCACTAAGAATATCATCCTGAAACAAGTCCTATATGTTCCTGCATTTAAACATAGCTTACTCTCTGTTAGTAAATTGTGCAAAGACAATGGCCTTTGTGTGTAATTTACAGATCAATGTTGCATTGTGCAGGACCCTCAGACTAGGGAAGTAATTGCCCTAGGTAGACAGCAAGGAAGGTTATATGTGTTAGAGAAAGAAAACCAAGCACAAAATGGTCCTAGATTTGATATGTCACCCAATGAAGAAAGGATGTCTGCAGGTGTCTGCTATATGAACAAATGTAACAGTAGTTGTGATGAAACTTTATGGCATAACAAACTAGGACACACTAGCTTGAGTGTTCTAAAGCACTTGAATCTCTGTAATAATAATGCCATTGATCATATTGAATGTGAGATATGTCCCTTAGCTAAGCAAAATAGAACTCCTTTTCCTTTAAGTGAATGCAAGTCTCAATCTGTGTTTGAACTGATCCACATAGATGTGTGGGGACCGTACAAGAATTATGCTGTTAATAACTATGAATACATGCTTACAATCGTGGATGATTTCAGCAGAAGCACTTGGACATATATGATGCTCCACAAATCACAAACTCTGTCAAAATTACAACAATTTTACAACATGATATTAACTCAGTTTGATGTCAAAATAAAACAAATAAGAACTGATAATGGGACAGAGTTTATCAATAAAGAATGTCAAGATTTTCTTCATAAAAAGGGCATATTGCATCAAAGAACTTGCATACATACACCTCAACAGAATGGTGTTGTTGAAAGAAAACACCAACACCTTTTAAAGATTGCTAGATCCTTGATGTTTCAAGCTAACCTTCCTTCAAAATTTTGGACTGAGGCTTTATTAATGGCCACCTATCTGATCAATAGACTACCTACACAAGGATTAAATTGGAAATCCCCCTATGAACTCCTTTATAAAAGAAAACCTGCCTATAACCACATCAGGGTTTTTGGTTGTCTATGCTTTATTTCCAATGTATTACCTCATAAAAGAAAGTTCCAGCCAAGAGCATTGAAATGTATATTTTTAGGATATGTTTCTGGAATAAAAGGCTATAAAGTGATGGATATAGGCACAGGGAAAATACATGTAAGTAGGGACATAATTTTCTATGAGAAGACTTTCCCTTATAAAGAATCAGCTGAAACCAATGAAGAATTGATATGTCCCCTTCCCACTGTTAGTGAACTTGAGGAGACTGAAAATCATGATGAACCAAACCCTTTGACCACCAATTCAAATCAAGAACCTGAGATAGAAAGTCTTGCCCCTAGAAGGTCTAGCAGGGTGTCAAATAAGCCTATATGGATGAGAGACTATGAGTGTTATAACACTGAAGATCCTAATAATTATCACATGACTGCTGTTCATAATTGTTTTGTGGAGAAACTCACTAACATGCAGGAACCTAAAGACTTTACAGAAGCTCAAAGCTTACCAGAATGGAGGAATGCCATGAAGGATGAAATCAGTGCTCTTGAAAGAAACAAAACCTGGAAAATTACAGAATTACCTCCAAACAAAAAGGCCATTGGATGCAAATGGATTTACAAGGTAAAACTCAATCCTGACGGTACTATTGAGAGGTATAAAGCCAGATTAGTGGCAAAGGGGTACAACCAAGTGGAAGGGGAAGATTACAGTGACTGCTTTGCACCAGTTGCAAAATCAGTCACTGTAAGACTCTTCCTAGCTGTATCTGTGGGAAAGGGTTGGCCGTTGCATCATTTAGATGTCAACAATGCCTTCCTACATGGTTCCCTTGATGAAGATGTTTTTATGACAGCACCCCAAGGCTATGAAATTCCCCCTGGAAAGGTGTGTAAATTGGAAAAATCATTGTATGGCCTGAAACAGGCCTCTAAGAAATGGAATGAGGAATTTACTAACAAAATGAAACTCTTTGGGTTTGAGCAATGTAGCCATGACCATTGCTTGTTTATAAAGGGTACAGGTGTGAACCTGATTGCATTACTTGTGTATGTAGATGATATATTAATCACCTCAGCCTCTGAAAATTCAATAATGATTGTTAAAGACTACTTGGATAAGCTTTTTACTGTCAAGCATTTAGGAAATGCTAAATATTTCCTAGGATTAGAGTTAGCTCGTTCCAAGCAAGGGCTAGTGGTTACACAACACAAGTATGCACAGGACATTATCAAAGATGTGGGATTAAAGAATGGTAAGCACAGTACCACACCTTTGCCCCCAGGACTGAAACTCTCTGCAGATGCAGGAGCTACCTTAACTGATCCCTCCAGGTACAGAAGATTGGTTGGACGGCTCCTATATCTGGGATTCACCAGACCGGACCTCTGCTATGCAGTCCAGCAACTAAGTCAGCATCTTCAACAACCCTGTGAAAAACACTGGGAAGCTGCCATTCATGTTGTGAGATATCTAAAGGGAAGTGTGTCTACTGGTTTATTTCTACCATCTAATACTGATTTTTCTCTTCGAGTTTATTGTGATGCAGACTGGGCTGCATGCCAGACAACAAGAAAGTCACTTACTGGATTCTGCATTTTCATGGGACAAACACCTCTTTCTTGGAAAACCAAGAAGCAAACGACTGTGGCAAGATCATCAGCCGAAGCTGAATACCGTAGCATGGCCACAACTACTTGTGAGGTGACATGGTTGATTTATTTACTTAAAGTTCTGGATATACAAGTGAAACAACCTGTGCCATTTTTCTGCGACAATAAGGCCGCATTGCACATTACTGCAAATCCTGTATTCCACGAACGGACGAAGCATCTTGAAATAGATTGTCACGTTGTAAGGAACAAATTTAAGGAAGGGGTGATACAACCAACTTATGTGTTTTCCAAGCAGCAGGTTGCAGATATCTTCACAAAATCACTGCCCTGTGGTGCCTTCCTTCACTTGAGGACCAAGTTGAGCCTGGTTAATCTTACCCCGAGTTCAACTTGCGAGGGGAGTGATGAAATTAGAGATTTGACTGCAACTAAGAAGATGGGTCTTTCTTCTTAAAGGGAATTTTAATTATAAGGCTAATTCAGGATATTAACTCCTTCTAGACAATTTTATAATTTCATGTTGAGTTTGCATGATAGGTGTCAAGGACTTCATTTTTATTAGAAAAAGTAAATGATGTAATAATTTTGAGGGAAATTTGTATGTAAACGTGCCTGCCATACTAATTAAATTTCTATATATTTGATAAATTTTTTGGTGGATGATCGATTCAATTTTGATTTGTTCTAACACAAACAATCAACAAATTCTTGAGGAAAGATTGCGCCTGCACGTTATGAGGAGAGAGAGAGTTTTTTGATAAATATGCGTTATTTTTTGGATCAACATAATCTGACCAAAGAGAACAAAAATATTTCAATTTTAGCCACTACACAGTAATATGATAGTAATTTCAAGCAAAATTCTATATAAAAAATGAAAAATAAGGTAAATTACATCGGACTCCCCTAAAATTTATCGTAACTACAAATTTTTTTTCGTTGTTTGAAAATTTACAAATACAACCATGTGATAACCCTTTATAAGATGTATTTGTAATTTTCGAGGGATATTTGTAATTTTTTAAACAACGATAAAGTATTTATAATTGTAACAAATTTTAAGGGAGCCTGTTGTAATTTACTCTTAAAAATATTCATTTTTTAGTGAAAACTGAAAACTCAAATAGAAACACAAACAAACAGACTGGTCCACAAATGGATTTTAGGCCCAAAAAAGTTATAGATAGGCTCAGGTACACCTGAAATGATCCAAAATGAAGGTGTGGACCTTCACTTTTTGGAGTAATTGCACTCTACTAATTTTAGTTAATTATTTTTTTTCTTCTTTTTGCATTTTGCTATGTAACAAATACGTTTTATATACGTGAAGAAAATCATAATTGGACGAAGATTAATATACCTTCTTTATTATTTTTTGCTCTTTATCTCAAATGAAAAAGAAAAAGAAAATATATTTTCTAAATGTATAATAATCTTTACAGCGTGTGTAATAACTAAAATGTGAAATCTGTTGGATTTTTTCGAAATTACCTTTGAATTTTATGCAATCACATTTAATTGTTTGTAATTTTTAAATGCTCGAATTCAATAACGGCTTCTTTTAAAATAAAATTTTAAAGATTTAGACCAATCATAATTTAATATAATTAATATTTGGATATTAATTATTATAAACATAAATTGATTTAATTAATTATTTACCCAAAGGTTGGGACAGCTTGACCTTAGGTTGGAGGATTTTATTCCCTTAAGGAGTTAATTATTTTTTGATAATTATGGTCTTTGACATGTCAAATATTAGAGTAGTGAATGACCAATATACCCCTTCACATTCTCTACAGTGCCAGGTGGATTGACTCATCACGTGGGGACGATTTGCCGACAACAGGTTTAGTGCCCGTCGGTTTGTGATAATCTTTACTGGGTCAATAGTTTTAACGAGCTACTCAAAATTTTTGTTCAAATCAAATATGATAGTATTAAATTAATTAGAGAATAAGTATAAAATATATTATATAATTAATTATTTTTTATAAATTGTGCATCAATCTCACAACAAGTATAATACACTTGTCATGTGATTAATTATTTTTTATAAATTATATATCGATCACACGATAAGTATATAATATATTTCATAAATTTAATTTAGATTCAATCAAACTCAATTTGAGTTAAAGAGACACCTAGAGCTACATTGTCTCTGGTAAGAAGGAATCCACCTTAATCCTTACAACATGTATCGTGTGTGTAACATAAATAACTGAGATACGTGTCAACTGCCTGCTTCTAATTGGGGATGACACAAAAATTCCTATTTTTCCAAAAAAATTCTTACTCGTACATTCGATTTGGTCATCGATAAACTTCTAACTGCAAACTAAACCTGTGGGTTTAACGCTCAAACGTGTCCGTACAAAAACAAAAGAATTGAGGTGTGGAGGGGTTGGATTCAACGTTTTCCTCTCCCGAGAAGGGGCGGGGCTGAGAAGAGCGTAAGATTAGAGATGGGTGGTAGTGATAATGCAAATATGAGGAGAGATGTAAGAATGTGACAGTGGTTGAGCTGAGGAATGGAGGTGGCGCTGCTTGTTCACCTGATATATATACTTGATTGGTTTTGTTGTGATCAGTTGATGTTAGTTAGGGAGCTCCTGCTCCACTATGCTTTTCAACTCTAGAATTCATTATTTATTTGATTGTTTCATAGACAATTTAAGTAGAGCGTCCGCTTGCATCATACCAATCTAATAAAACCTTGTCCCATTCTTCTTAGATTCTTCCCTTTGTTTATAATTTTTCCCAAGTTTTAGTTTTTGATTTTGATTTCATGTTGCACATCTTTTTTTAGTTAATTTCACAAGCAATAGTAACTAATATCGTGTTCGAGTGTTGTGCGTTTTTATTGTATTTTTTCTCTCGAAAGAAAAGAAAATTCTTATTAAAGTTCACATGGCAAGTGTGTTGTGCTTGTCATATAATCGATTCAAATTTAACTGAGTTGGGTACAAATAAACAAACACGAAAGCTAATGATGTATTACCATGCATTTCTTTCGGGAAAATTCTTGCCCAAACCTAATTTGCCGAATCAATCCAATCACGAAGTAAGTGTAATACACTTTCTCTATTATTAGTCTCAATTTTTAAACTGTACACCAATCATATAACAAGTATATTGTATTTGTTATATAATTAATTTAAAATTAGTTCAATCCAATCCAAGCAAAAAATTTCCCTCTGCTATAAGTCGATAACCTTTAAAAGCTATGGTTTTATTTTATAACATATGACCTACAAATTTAATGGAAGATCTTTTCTTTAAAAAAACCAATTTAACTGAAGATCTTCGCCTCCAATTGCAAGCCATTGACTACAAAAGAATATATATATTTGCAGAAATTCCCCAAGTTTTTCCTATTTCTATTTGGGTTCCCTAGAATCCTAGAAGGTGGGGTTCAAAGACCTTTTGATCCAATGGCAGTGGTTGTGTTGGGTGTATAGAACCGGATCTATAGAATTACGGAGAAGTCAAGTGCAGCAAGACGGTGCTCGTTGAGCTCGTCCCCTTTCTCCCACAAGCACAAACACTCTCACAGGGTGTCGGTTTGATTCTTCGCCGACCTCGAAGATCAAGAAACAGCTCTAGGTCAAGATCCTACGGGAGCGAAAATCTCTCATGGAAGACCATAATAGACCGGTCACAGGGTATCCCGCCCCAAACCCCAATCGCTATCCCAATGGCTACTCAGCCAACCCACCGCCACCCGGCACCGCCTACCCTTATACGGCCGCCGCCGGTCCTCCTCCTGTCAACGCTTACTACAGTCACCAAAACAACCCTTACTATCAGCAGCCTGACCCCAACATCGTCCGCCGCGCAACCTTCCTCCGACGCGTCTTGGCCTTCGTGATTGGACTTATCGTCGTCTTTGCGGCCATCACTTTCATCGTATGGCTCGTCCTACGGCCGCAGCTCCCCGAGTTCCGAGTCGACTCGTTCTCCGTCTCCAATTTCACACTCGGCAACAATTCGCTCATCGCTTTCACCTCCGAAGTCCGCCTCACGGCGCGAAACCCTAACAAGAAGATGACCCTCTCCTATGATCATATTCAGGCCGTAGTATTTTACAAATCCTGGTTGCTTTCAGATACCATAATACCGCCGTTTTCGCAGGGTACCAAAAACGAGACTTCTTTGACCGCGAATTTTGCAGCGGCTGGGAGTTTCTTGGATAGGCCAGCAGTGGATGGTATAAACAGTGAGAGGAGAAATAATGGGAATGTGGGGTTTAATTTGAGGGTGGTGTCTAGCGTTAGATTCAAGGCAAAGGCGTGGAGGACTAGGAGGAGGTTTTTGAAGGTGTTTTGCGGGGATTTGGCCGTTGGAATTCAGAGTAACGGGATGTCGGGGACGTTAATCGGTGGGCCGAGGCAGTGCCGCGTAGGAATTTGAGGTGAATCGACTACTTTTTTTCTGTTTGATGAATGAAGATGAAAAATCTAATTTAGTTCCTGTTCTTTTTATATACAGGAAATGTAGGTTCGAAGATGCATATGTACAGTTCAAATTTTATCTGTTCTTGATTTTCCAATGTTGCTTAACTTGTGATCATGTACAGTTCAATATGTTATGTTCTTGATTTTTGCCTTGTTAGTTAATGAATTCAGCGTTCTTGAAGTGTGCTTTTTTTTTTAAATCTCATTTCTGTTTGATTATTCATGCTTCGGTCTTTGGGTGTTAATTGTGCCCGTCTACTGCCTAGAGCTGAGTGGAAACAACTCTGGTTTTCTATTGGCACAAACCGGAAAGAATTATGGAAATTTAGATTATTTGGTCAAAAAGTAATGGGGTTGTGATGCATCTAAGTTTCTTGCATTAATAAAAGCTCGCAAATGTTTCCATTCATTTGGGCTTTGATTTGTATGTTTCCTGTTCTTGGGATATCTCATTGAGTGATATACGGAACTTCTTTTGAGTTTGAAAGTTGAGACAATAACCTCAATGGATTGCATCCTTATAACTTGTTTACCTTGAGGATTTCATTTAATTAGTTATGTTTTATCTTGTAAATACACGAGTCCAGTAACCGTTGAACAGAATAGTTGCGAACGGAGAAAGGATGAGTTTGAAAAAGGGAATGGTTCTGTAGCTGTTTTTGTATCTTTTGCACCAACATTAACATTTGTTGACTTTGAAGATGGTATTTTTTTTCTGACCTTACACAGATGAAGATCGTGCAGATGATTCTCATGTTATGTGACTACCGTTATATCTAATTCATACATGTTACAAAAATTCTCTTTTCACTTGGTTCAATAAAGAGCTCAAATCTAAGTTGGAACATGGTCTAAGGAGGAGTAAGTTTTGAGGAATATATAGCGTGTTTGGATGGTTTGCTACTGGAGTTCTGTTTCACCATCTACTTGTTCGTCACCTTTGGAATATCATGTATAGCACGAAATCAAGTTTTTTTTTTACGTTTGCTCTATCTTAACTTGAATTACTCAAAAGCATAATTTATGGTTTGCTACGTTTTTCTAAACATACTCTGATTCCATATCCTAGTACCAACCATTTTCTCTCCAGAATAAGGATATTTATCCTCCTGCTCGTGGGAATATATATTTTAATTCATTGATTGGAATTTCTTTGAATATGGTTCCATCTCAATCACTGTATCTTGACTTATGTTTCTGAACAGAAGATAGAGGTTGCAAGAGCTATCAGACTTGAAGTAGTGTAACCTTTAATAGTCCCTCCAGAGATAAATTTGACCAATACATTGAATGTCTCCTTTATACTATGTTGTCCCTCAAATTGCTGGTGAGCTCCTACTATACACGCTAGTCAGCCAGCCTCTTGTCGTTGTTATACTAAGTTTGAGGTATGACCTTGACACAATGGTGACTTGCCCTGGTTGTTTCATGGTTGAGGTCATATGTGAACTTTTACGATTTAAACCAGCAAGTGGCATTTGTACATGAATGTCATCTTCTGTGTATCTAGCTTATCGTGTTCTTTTACATTTATAGCATATACTTTGTATGCTGGAATAACAACCAGGTTCTTGGTCTACGCTGGTGGTAAGCGTCTGCATGGTATCTGTATCTCTACCATTTGTCTGTTATAGTTTAGGGAGCTTATGAATTCATCCAAACATCACAGAGTGGAAACTCAAAGCAAATACTAATCTCTTGTTTGAATTGTGTCTTCCCAATGCACACCTCAAACCCCAAAGATCAAACAAGGGATAACTGAAACCAACTATTGATTGATATTGTTTGCATTAATGTCAAGAAGGGTCTCATTGTGGAAACATTTTCCTTAAAAGCCAAGGAAGAGTTTGTTGGAATTTTCTCATGGTTGTTTTACCACATCTAAACCACCAATTCCAGTGGCAACCACCTGCAGGCAGGGCCCTGAAGTTGCGGTCTTATGTCTACTTGAATAAAAGGTCACTTCAGACTACCTCAATCATCCATGTTTGGTAGTTACATCCACTGCAAATTATGGAATATGATACTTTTGATTGTGTGTGTGTTTGGATCTTGAAAGGCTGTGCAAAACGAAGAGTTAAAAGAAAATTAAAGATGAGTTGGAGTGAAATTATGATTGATTATGGAGTTGTAATTGATGGGATGGGTCCAAAGAAAAAAAAAACTAAAAGAAAAATCTCATCCTAACCAAACTCGTTAATGTCTTATTTTTCTTATTGAGATGTAATGTAGTCGCGGAATGCACAGTGATAAGTCATCCATTAGGTCTTAGCTATAGTTGTTCTATCTTAAAAGTCTTGGACGCTACAAAAGTAGAGTAGGATCTCAATTGCATGCCTTCCTATACACTCATCATCCACCAATTATTATATCTATATCACATCCAACTATATAATTTATGTTCCGAATTTAGCATTGATTTCCACAAAACTACTCCCAAAATAACTTTTTAGGGACTTTATAATATTTTTGTTCATATATATATATATAGGTCCAATATCAAAAACAAAATACAATTATTTGTTTCGTAAAAGGAAATTACAGATCTATATATTGAATTCTGCAATGGCTGTGAATTTCTTTTCAGGATAGATTGAATTGGTGATAAAAACAAAGAAATGGAATTAATTAAAATAAGAGTTTATTAGAGGCAGAGAATGGCAGCAGAGGGGGTTATGTGTTTGTCGTCATTTACATTATCCTCGTCTTATTCGCAAGAGTTGAACTGCATGCGTATGGATGGGGAATAATTCTTCAATCTTCTACTCCTTCACTCGCCCATCAAACATAAGCTTTTCACGAAACATTAAAAAAACAAAAATCTTTGTATTTCTTTAATCTAATTAATGATTAATTAATCACACTATAGTTTTATCTGAATTTATAAACATTCTGTATTTGCAATCTTAGGCGCATGTGGTTACCGATTTGGAAGACCAAAATATAATAGAAGATTGACCAAAATCCATACAAACGGTGAAAATTTTCTGAAATGATACTTATACACACAATGTATGCAACACCCTATTCAAATTACTACATATTATAGATATATTTTTAATTAAAAAAAGAGGTAGCACGTGTTAATCATAGGTTACTATGACACAGATGTACAACTCAAAAGTATGAACTGAAATTCACGCATCACCAAACACACACTCCCACCTCTGCTATAAAAATGAGATATTATTACATATGCACAAACTCCTCTTCCCACATTCCCCATAAGACACTGACCCATTGTTCTTAGTCTTACACCCCACAAACTACTACTTACCATACCTCCCCACACAATCAGTCACACACCATGATGGAGAAGGACTGCTGTCACGAGACCCACCGGGAAAAGCTCCGCCGCCGCCTCCTTACGGCCCTTCTCGGCTTCATCGTCCTCATCCTCTTCCTCATCCTCCTCATATGGCTCATCCTCCGCCCCACCAAGCCGCATTTCGTCCTCCAGGACGCCACCGTCTACGCCTTCAACCTCTCCTCCACCAACATCCTCACCTCCAACCTCCAAATCACCCTCTCCTCCCGAAACCCCAACGACAGAATCGGCATTTACTACGACAAAGTCGACGTCTACGCCGCCTACCACGGCCAGCAAATCACTCTCCCCACGCTGCTCCCCCCCACCTACCAGGGCCACAAAGACATCACGGTCTGGTCGCCGTTTCTGTACGGCAACCAAGTCCCGGTGGCTCCGTACGTGGGCGTTTCTCTGAGCGAGGACCAAATCGCGGGAACGGTGCTGGTGAACGTGAGAGTTGACGGCAGGATCAGATGGAAAGTGGGGACGTTTATCTCCGGGAGGTACCATTTGCATGTGAATTGTCCGGCGTATATAAATTTCGGGGGCAGAAATAATGGGGCGGCGGCGATTAAGTTTGAGTTGATCATGGACTGCCATGTTGATGTTTAGTTTTTATCAGCAGCTTTATGGTTTGTACCTTATTGTTAATCTCTTTTTCTTTCTCTTCTGAAGCATGTACGATAATTTAGTTTTATAATATTGTGGAAACAGAAATATTAACTTTATGTCTTTATCCATGCGCGAAATTACTAGAATATCCCTAGGATACTCTGATAATTTAAATTGTTGGTTCTGGGGATATAAATATAACATAAATAAATGGAATGTAGTGTTATTTGTTGGGTTTAAGAAAGAAAAGTTTTATTTGTTTATTATGGAATTGGCTTTTCTCATAAACATAACTTATCTGCTACAATACTATTTTTTTTTATCTCATATTTTTGTGCCAATACATTTTGTTTCGTTAGTTAATTTTTTTTTATTAATGATTTCACAAGTTATAAATATTTTATTTTTAATTTTTTTATTAAATTGTGTTAGTATTTTAATGAAAAACACGCTTACTAAACACATGATCACTAACTCTTCAATCACGTACTTAGCAATTTTAGTCCAATTAATTATGAAATTCTGATTAATAGTCCCGTAATTTATAAAAAAATAATTTCAGGTCCTTTTGTTAGTATTTTGGATAATGACTACGGGTTTAGCATATGCCTTTTCGTCAAAATACTAATGAAATTTTACGAAACAAATAAAACTAAGACTTTTTATAACTTATGGCAAACACGAGTGATCTAATTATTTTATCAGATATAGTAATGTCTGTGGAATGTTTGATAAATTGTGTTTTAACTTTAATCGATTATTATAATTATTGAATTAATTTTCCCTTCAATCTTAAATTTATTATTATCTTAATTTATCATAAAGTGAGGGTTTAATTTGTTCATAGGGCAACTCATAATCATGAACTGAACCTCAGATCACTTTTTTCACCAGGCCTGCTTTTGTAAGAGGTTAATTAATTCAATTTATCTATTCTGATATTGTAAATTTATTATTTTAAAAAAATAAAAAATAAAAAATTACTTTTTAATGTTTTTAAAAATAAAGTAATTTACCTCTTTAATAGGGAGATGGATTATTTCATTTCAAAAAACACACAGAGATAAATTGTTGCATTTTAAAAAATACATGAATGTGAATTACTATTTTTCTTTTCATAGGGAATTAATTTGCTCGATTGCAATATCAGACGAGAGTTGCTTGTATTTTGTCCCTTTTCTAAATATATAATGTAATGATGACAATCATAAATAATAATAATAAATATTAGTTAAATTGCAAGCATTGGTGGTAGTTTGGACTTTAGATAGGGATTTTGGAGTGGAAAATAAGTTGTTATCATCACATGTTTTACAACGTTAATATCTTTTAATTATTACAATTACGAATTAATGTCTAATGGATTTTGTCTAAAGCCAAACAAATTAGACAGGTTCAACTATTAAATATCTTTTATGTGTCTTTCACATTATTCACTATTATATATATATATATATATATAATTTACATATTCAAAATAATATTGTAATACACAACAAAAATATTTATATATTACATGAGTGCACATCAATTTAATTAAAATAAAATATTTAAACTATATTTAAAAAGGTGCTTACGTGTGCAGACATGGATTCACAATCCCACATGCATCTACCGTTGCTAATTAAGAAATTTACATGAAAAAGTGAAGATGTAAGGATCAAATATGAAGATGGTTGTGGGAATGTTGCAATCTCCATATGATCTCAACATACATACCAACAACTTTGTTGGGGAAAAGGTAACATTAATTACAAGTTTGTGAGGATTAAGAGAGTTGAGATCTCGTACTGCAGGGGGGGTATGGAGTGTGTACGTACCATTGATTTCTTGGTACTGATACCATAAGTTTAGGATCAAAATCCACTCCAAATTCTATGGCATTACCGTTGGAGATGGGTCGTTTAGCTTTGCTCTTGTTAATTAATTGTTGCTACCTGGGACTCAATAAAACCTCGAAATTTGTTCACGTTGGGGGTCCCAACAATTAATTATACATGGTATTGTTGTATTAAAAAATATAAAAACTCTACTTAGCTGCAATTGAATAAATTTTTTATATATATAAAAAGGGAAAAAAATGCAAACAATCCCTTTGTGATATCGCAAATTATCCCCTTATGAAAAAATAAATAATAATTTACCTCCCTATTTTTTTAAAATACAGCAATTTACCCCCCTATGATTATATAGGGAGGTAAATTACTATAATTTTTTCATGTGTTTATTTTCAATATCACATCGGGATAAATTATTTTTCATCCCATAAAAAAAGTATGATTCAAATTATTTTTATTCAAGCCGTATAATATCCAGATGCTTACAAGAAGCAACCTGAAACCTAAGATGTTGATTTGTTCAAATTTTTTAATTGGATCTACGGGAAATTCTAACTTAGATTGGATTTGATTGGATCTGAATCGATTATATAACAAGTGCAATACAATTGTTATGTGATTAGTGTACATTTTAAAAAAAGCGATAATCACATATCAAATATATCACACTTACTCGATAATTAATTTAACTCGATCTAACCTAATTTGGGTTAAAGAAATTTGCTCTGTCCGATTCAAATCGGCCATCCAATAGAGGAATCAAATGGCCCAAAATCCCCTTGATTTATTGTCGGGCCCAATATGATAGAATTCCAGCCAGTCTGGTGTCCGGTCCAAGTGATCTAAGTCCACATACATAAAAAAAAGTTGCACATTTTCTAAAACTTTATCTAAAATTTCATGTCAGACCAAATAAGAGTATAATATTTGATATAAATATGGAATAGTATGTATGTGGACTTACACTATATCCCAATTCAGACCATCATCTCAAGTTGATAGCGTTCTTGAAACAGAAAAACAACTTAGTGAGGCAAAAGCACAGACAAACACTATGACTCACTTAGTTTAATTTTGTCCGTGTAAGATCATAAACCATATCATTATGTTCATACCTAAATCTATTCCTTTTTTTTTTTTTCTTATTATATAAAAATTTAAGTAATTTCGATTCCAATCATATCAAATTTTATGACTCATAAACGTCCGACATAAATATTTACAAATCATCCACAACAAATCTTATATTGATATAAAAATTCAAATATTTACATTATCTAATACAAGAAATTTACCCGTTATTAATTTAGCAGTAAACTGTTTAAAAGAGATATTAAATAATATAAATCAACAACAGAAATTTTACTTGCTAATTTTAGCATCAAATTTTTTTGTAATTGTTAATCATTTTTGTTGATATAATGTTTTGAATAAGGGTAAGCAAATGAAATCGTATATATGTAGGGTAAGTGAGATCCAGAATTAGTGTTAGTGACATTAGAATTAGTGGAGAACAACTCAAACACCATTACTAATTAATCTAATTAATATTTTATGCGTTTATTTAATTGTGGAGAAGTTGATTACGTCTGTGTTAATAATTAGACCCACTTATAATGCAGTAATTAGGTAGGCATTACCACTTATAAATATATCTCCCAATTCTGATAAGTTGACTCAACGCTCCCTAAACTTTACTTTAACTAAATTTTAACCATTAATTGGGTCACTCTTTTTCTAAAGTTAGAATAATTAAGTAAATTAATTTTCGAGAATGGACGACTCCAATTCAGAGCAGAAATCGTGCGTGATTGTCGGAGTTGATATTGTTTTTATTGTCTTTTTTTTTTTGTACATCACATCAACTGAGGTTCCGTGTGAGGAGTGTGGGAAGAATTCTTAACATTGGGAGCAATTAAAAAATAAATTGAAATTATTGTTGGAATGTTCTTTTTTTTTTTTAAAGTAATTATGGTCGTCATAAATTATATATTCTTACCATTTTAACTAATAAGTATAAATTAAAATGTCTGTTTTTAAAAAAATTCTTACGCAAATTAAATTTTGTTTGTACATTAATCGCAGATCAAGTGTATTGTGCTTGTTATATATTTAGTTCAAATTCGCCCAAACTCGATTTAGATTAAAATTTTTCTTGTTCTTGTCAAGCGTGGCACGATAAATAGATCAATTAAATTAGTTTTTTTTTTTCTTTAGCTTTTATAGTCTAACTTAATTATGTTATCAAAGCAAAACATTAGGTTAGCAATTTAAGAAAATAAATACTTTCGAAATATTTAAATTAAACCCATTTAAGCCCAAAAGAATTTTATTTTTTGCAAATTATTAATAAAACTATACATATTAAAAATAAAAATCACTCTAATTTCATTTTCGTTGGTTATTTGTACTTGTATTTTAAAACACTCTCAATTTTTACTAATATTAAACTTATAACTTTCTTTATAGCTTACCATCACAAAAGCAAAAACTATTACAAACACCCTTTTCTCAAATGGTTACCATTTTTCATACATAAAATTGACAAATACAACTCATAGATGTCTTGAAATTCAAATTTAAAACTCAACTAGAATAATCTAAAAATTTTACGATTTTGAGTTGATTGTCTGATATTGACATATCATATAAACAAATATAATTATATTTATTATATGAGTGATTGAAATCCAACATAAGATTTGGTTAAACTTAAGAACGCAGCATCTCATTCCACATCTATGCGTTCAAAATTTGTCTATCAACCTCGGTAGACAATCTCCCTTCTACCTTAACCTCATCATTTCCGACATGACTAACACTCGGAATCTCCACCAAAACCTGTCGGAAATTCACGTTATTTCCATCTTTGCACTTGAAATTCGCCATGGAGCTCAGCTCGTTGACACCATCAGCAACCTTCTCCACACAAACAACAAGATCGATCAGCAGCGACGCAACGGAAGCAACCCGTATTACCTGCGAGAGGTTGCTGTACCCTTCCCAGAAATCCGACTTTAGTAATGATTTCAGGTTCTTGGACGCGATTTTCAGGTTGGCGAGATGGGGATTGGGAGAGGGTGGCCTGCTCATTGTTTCCATGGCTGACGCGACTTCTTTTAACGCTTTCCCTGACTCTGAAATCATGCCTGAAAATGCCTCCTGGATTGTCCCTCTGATTTCTTCCGCCGCCTGCGCGGTATTAAAAACTTATTAAGTTTGCAAGATTATTATGTACATCATTTACATTATAAATTTTAGAACTCTTTTGGAAAGCTATAGGACGATACAAAGTGTATGGTAATTAATTTTATTTTTATTTTAAACACAAGTGTTTATAAAACTAAAAGATAAAACATTAAGATTTTAAAAGCTCTTTTTTTTTAAAAAAAAAAAAAAGAATTTTCTAGACTTATTCTCATTCAATTTTGAACATATTAATAAAATTCTCATTCAATTTTATTTTGTCGAATTTTTTTTATAAGACATATAAATTTATAAGATGTTTAAACAAGTTTAGCCAAACACCCTTTGAATTTTCAATGGTTAGAATGCAAGAAAATGAGTAAAGGAGCTATCAGCATAATTTTACAAAAATGATGTATTTTATTTTTGCTATAATATATATAGTCAAATTTCAGAAAAATGTCTAAGTAAATATTCCTAATTTATGAGGAGATATGAATATTGCAGTAATTATAAGACAAGACAATGGGTAGTGAACAAATTGAGTGGTGTTGAGTAGTATATATACTTGAGTTTTAGAGTTAAGGTAGGCATTGAGGAGGGCTTCAACCCGGCGGGCACACTGCCTTGTCAAGTTTCCAATCTTCACGTACTGTTTCCATGGATGCCGATACATGAACCGGCCGTGACCTGGTTCCCACCTAGCAAAATTGGCCTGCCAGTACCAATTATCCAATATGATCAGGAATATTATGTTGTTTAAATACGTATACATACCGCGACAGGATTACGTTTCACCTACCAATGTTTCTTCGCTGCTTTTCGAATCAACAACACTGTTCAACCTGCTCATTACAGAAACTCCACTACTACCATTCTCTGTTTGTGCAGCCTCCGACGGTGGTCTGAAATTCTCAGCTGTTAGATCTGTATGTACAAATCCTGTCAGTTTAAGTGAGTTAATTACGATGTATATGTATGGTATTAAAGTATGTCTACCTTCCAAGAAGCTCCCGAGTTTCTCTACGTTTCGACCAACGAGGTTGTGGAGATCTTCGCCGGCCCATACGGGGCAGACGCAAATGGATATGATCACACAGGTTGATGCACCAATGAGTATTGTCGACAGCCTCTTCTGAGCCAGGTTGAGTATTTCGTCTGTCCGAATACCAGATATGGAAACCAGGCTGAAAGTGAGGATGAATATCAGCATGCCGTAATCATATCTAGCCTTCACCGTCGGAACGAATCGTACGAACGTGGATGCTGTAGCTGCATGCAATGCAACATAGTGCTATAAGAGCTGAGTGATTCAGTTAAAAAGTTGAGGAAGTTTGTGTGTTTTCTTGTGCGGATTTTACCTTGTATGAAGACAAATAGACCAATCAGTATCGGTTCACTGGTTTTGCCAGCTAGACTTGCCAGGTGATTTGCTCCAACGCCAAGAGCACCGGCGACCAATGTTGCCAATCCTCTGTTTAGCCCTTTTCCAAGCGTTGCACCTAAGAAAAGAACGTAAAAGCATTAGTACGCATGTTCTCAGTCATTACATATTCAGAAGCTTCTAAGGGATTCAAATAAAGTTGTTTTCAGAATAAATATATAACGTCGTACCAACGGAAAATTCAAAGACGACTACTACAGTCATAACAGCCCACATTGCAGAAACACCAAAACTGTTGTATAAAGGCCGAAAGTAGTAGAAAAATGAAACTAATGTGAGTGTAAGGCCGACTTTGAACGAATGGATCAGCTTTCTTGGATCATCTGTTGCAATCTTTGTGGTTTGCCTATAAATCTCATACACATTAGCTAGTGATCTCGATGGAAGGCCTTTAAGCCACAACCATCCCCCCTCCATCTTTGTTCTCATATGCTCAAGAACTATAGCGGGCTTTGCATGAAACCCGCTGACTATCGACAGATGGAACTAGAAATCGGGCTTTGATGTTAGATTGCCCCATGGTTCACTTACTTATATAAGCGTAGAATGGATATGGACATGAGTAAAAGAATATATTCAATTTTCAACATGGAAGAAAAGTCAGTTTGGTGGCCTTTTTGTAGTTGTACCACACAAGTACAAAGAAAGTGGGGTTGCTATAGCAAGATGGCTAAAGTGGGGTTGGAATTGGAGGATACATCTGTTTCACACAAAATTGAGACTAAAAGGCCAAACAGGGCTAAATTGAAATTCCCATTAAGCACCAGTTTCCTTCTGGTGAGCTATAACATGACCTGGAAATTTATACCAGGAATAGCAGATTATCAGGCCAAACAGCACTCTATGTGATCATTATCTCAAGTCAAGTTGAGAGAAAAAACTATAAGTGTTTATATGAAGTGTTGCGCACATGTAAACAGCTGCGTGCTCGAAATCTATCTTGCAAGACAAGAACTCTAATAGTTGGTTGAATGTTTTGAGCCTAACTAGAAGGGGGAATTGCATCAAATCTATCGAGGTGAACGTTAGCCATAAAAAGAGTTTGTGTTTCCTAGATTTTATCGTTGCCATCTGAATCTTTCTGTTGCAAATCATTATAAGTTAGGTGAACTTTTCCATGCTTCAATTAGTACAATATCCCAAATTTCATATTCTAACATCACACATTTGGAGTAGTTGTCTGCTGCAAGAAAGTTGTAATGGACATTATCTCCATTTACAAGAGAGAGAGAGAGAGAGCATATATAATAAGATACATAAACAACCCCCTTCAAAAGTTTCTTAAGTTTATCATCACTCAATCCTTATCCTGGACATGGAAATCTATGCCTGCAGGAGTCGTGTCTGATTTGAAGCAATGAACATCAATGTCTTACACTCTCTGACTGACTGACTGACTGACTGACATGAACAATATATCCAGCAGCTATATATATAGCTTCGGATAATGAATATGTTCCTTGTCTCCTACACCTACACACTAATAACATTTCCACCACTTGGATCTCTCTTCTGAGATTTATGTTTCAGCCCTTGAAACAGAATATTTACAGCTACGTCCAAAAGTTCTCCTCATCAAAATGCTCGTCGAATTTAAAGTTGCAAAATTCTCTAAACCTCTTGTTACGTCTACGCTTCTTGCAACCTCCTGCATGTTAGAATTTTAATTATAATAATCAAGTTAAAAAGAACAAAATTAGTACGCTAAAACCAAATGGTAGTTTTGATTGGTAAGTTGTGAGGAGGAATTTTTGTGTCTTGATATATATATATGTATATATATGAAATGATCTAAAGATGGTATGTAGCTAGTCATCAACCTCATCCTGAACCTGCAACTTACTCTCACTTCATTTGCACCATGCAAAAGTATTAAGATATCGAGAAAAAGATAATCTTTTAGTCAGATATTATTATGTGCACTGTAGTTGAAAATGATATGATGTAGCAAGAAGGGCCGAGTCCAGTAAAATTTTTGTGTATGATATATCCTGGGAATATTATATAAGAATGAATGATTGAAAATTCCATATAGGCTCTAACAGGTATTTGATGATCCATTTTAATTGCCACTCCAACTCCACCTATTCTCAAAATGATTTCCATTACCAAATTGTTTTTGTAATGTTTTAATTACGGATTTGATAATATATGCAAATATTCAGTATTTATATATATATATATATATATATATATTATTTATCCTAATGTCATCTCCGTATTTAGGATGATGAATAGTTGTATCAATGGACGGACAATACTCAGACTAGTCAAGTAAGATCCATTTCAATAATAAAATATAAATACTCAAACCAAACTCAAGCATGCTCATTTCAATACACTCAGACCATCCATAATTTGAACACAAGAAATAGGAAAATCAATCCAGAAATCTGACATAAAATGAGAAAAACACAGTACAATGAAACCACAGCTTGCACCTAATTTATCACACCCACTTCCTTCCTATATCATACATCACTACACCAACAAAACCCCTCCCTTAACCATCTGCCACTTCTACCATCACAAAAAGCTATGGCGATTCATTACAAGTGACAACAGCTAATCAACCATCAAATGCTAAATATAATCTGTTCTCAACATTCCACAAAATCTGCAAGAGTTACCACTAATGAGAATTCTGGGAGATGATGCTAGTCATGGCGAGCTTTCGCTTTCGCTTTCACTCGCTCTTAACACATCCAAACCAGATTGTTTCCATCACTGTAAACTATGGGAACTACCAGTCACGGGAATGGAGGCAACTTGGTGAAATTGTTGAGTCGTCATGTTTTCACTGCTAATGCCGTTGGGTTGAGCTGCACTGGTTTTTGCACTTTGCTCCAAGAGGCGAACTAATGAGATAAAGATTTCCATCCTTGTCACGTCCCTATTAGCCTGCCAGAAAAAAAGTTCAGTTAACTTATTCCTCTAATCAGAATGTAAGGGGGTAATAGTACAACATAATGCAAGACTTTTTAACTTCAAAGTTTGAATCTATAGCTAAAAGGCATTGACAGTTTTACATAGATTATATGCTCGGTTCTAGGAGTCATTACCTCTACAGCAAAGCGTGCCCAAATCTTGTCGTTCCGAGTTTCCATTACGCCCTTTAAAATGGTTAGCCCCAGTCCTCTAATTATGTCTGCTATTTCTAAGAATAAGCCTCGTTCTTCACAAAGCATCTGTCATGAATTTGATATAACTTGAAGTAAGAAAGGAGTAGTAGATCAAGTCTCAGGCCTTGAGTTCAAGGGATGGTTTTACTACCTCGACAAGCATTTGACGGGGCTGATTTAGATCCTCAACTATGATAGGACAGACCATGGATTGCGAACCTACTTCATAAGCCCATGTAGCTCCTCCTTCGAAGTTCTCTTTTAAAAGCAAGCCTCCGTCCTTGCTAATAATCTGAAACTTAAACAAATGAAGAACATAAGTATGGCAATGGCTTGTGGACTTATTTCACCAATTCAATTCGTATTGTAACAACACAGTTGAAAAGTTACCATCAACTAAAAGGGTTAAAAACAGTATTTCACACCTTGGACTCTCCAGTTTGCTTCAGCTTGTCAGCATGCTTAGTGACACTTTGCAAGAAAAGCATATGTTTGATAGTACGTTCGAGTAGAGCATCAATGCTACACTGTTAACAAAATAGATGTGTAAATGGCAAAAAGAAATTACAAAATTGTCCATCTCAAAATGGAAAAACAAGATTTATAGACGGGAGGTGTCACCTTCGCCCCGTTGGGTACGATTTCCCTTAGTTCCTTCACACGATCTTGGATCATTTGCCGATCTTTTGGTCTGGGTCTTGGATTCTCTCCTGGTTTAAGCCTCTTGCGATTCTGTTTACTCGTTTCATCTGGTTTCTTAGAATATCCAGTCGACACACTGTTACTCTGCTTCGCTTTCTGATCCTTCTCAATCCATGAACTTATTTGTGATCCATAAATGGAACTTCCCTGGGAGAAGGTTCCTGATTCTTCCTTAGAAGAACCTGTTCTCAATGAGCAAGAACTCATTGCTCCTGCCTTAGCCAGATATTTCGGAACACCAAATAACTCTCCCTTCATCTGCTCAGAAAGCCCGAAACGGCCATAGGGCAGCGAAGTATTTGGTGCAGAGGAGCTGCTTGTATTTGTCAATGTTGTCCGGCAAGAAACACTGTCATCCATGCTCTGCTTGGCAGAAGGATGAGCTTTGGACAATACCACAGCCTCCAAGAGATGGTCGGTTCCAGTCGAGGAGAAAATCCCACTATCTGAGTTTGCTTGGCTTGTCAAGTATATGTCCGTAGAAGCCAGCCTTTTTGTAGAAGGCAAATTATTCTTATCCCAGTTATGCATTTTTGAGTCTGATTCATTGGTCAAACAACTATTCCAGCAACTACTGAATAATTTACTCTTAAAATCAGCTCCGACAACATCAAACAAATCATCTCCTGATTCAGGTTGGACATATGCGTCGCCATATTTGGTATTATTCACGGAATGAATCTGACCTCCAAATTTCTGTTTTCTGTCATCTTCAGCAAAACCAGGAACGAGTTCAGCCATATTTAGATGCTCACTGTATTGAGGCAGAGTAGTATTAATTGTATTCTGTTCTCTCTCTCCCTTACAGGCCTTCAACTCACTGTGTGCAAACTTATTATCCATGAGACAAGGTTTGCTGCCAGAGCCATAACCCAGCAAGGAATTATTTGTGAAATGCTCAACAGAATCAAAGTCGGATGCCTCTGTTTTGGGAAAATTCACGTTTTTAAGCTCACTTGAAGCTGGATGCTCGGTACTAATATTTCCACTGCCCGCCGGTTTAGCATCCGACACCACGCCAGTTATTGGTTCCATATTGCTACCCATACCATTACCACTCACTTCACCTGATGTACGACTAACAGAGCCGTTGTTAGAACAATATATTAAGCCGGAATCCATTCTCAGTGTAGGCATCAGAATGCCGGAGGACACATTGGAGCTGCTATGGCCCTGAGTGCCGGTTCCAGACAAAATTTTTGGTTCACTATTCAAAGTAGATGAACTACTGGAAGGTAAATCTAAAGTAGATCTTTGGACATAAGGAGAAGCATGTCGGTTCATCCATATTTCTGAATTTGATGGTATAACTTCAGCTTTAGCCACTCCATTCACCCACTGGTTTGAGGAAGAAAAGTCTAACTTCGCTGCCTGAGCAATCTTGGCTTCCTGGTGGTAATGTTGAGGCCTAAACAGACTCGAGGTTGAGTTTGAGTGTTGAAATGCTGCCCCATTTGACTGCAGCTGATTTTGTGTTTCTCTGTCGAAGGCAAAAGATGTTTGACTGTCAACCATAGAATTCTGCCCTGAGTTGCCGACATAGTTAAAACTGTTGTATGAACAAGGAACATTGATCACATCTGACTCGAGAGACAATACCCCAGGAGCAGAATACCCGATACACATGGGAACCCCAATTTTCGCAGCATGTTCTTTTGCTGCATAGTTCTCTGGTACCAAGACGCCAGATACATATCCCAGCTGAAGCACAAGTGACGTTACGTCATTTAGGAATGCCATGTTCTCCATTATCTAAAACCAAAACAGCAAACAACAACATTAACTTTATTAAAAAGTCTTGGGCAAGTTAAGACAAGGACCTATTTCAAAGTTCTCTGAATGTTCACTTTGAAAATTTTCCAAATTTCACACGTTGAGAAGTATATGACTTAAAACAAAATTACCCTTGAACATCCAAGTTAGTTACCCAGCTCTACATCGTTATTTATTTCCATAACAACTAAAACATATTTAACATCATTTTAGTTATACTTCAATGAAGAAAACGAAGAACTTACTTTCAAGTATGAACCAAACTGCACAACCCCATGAGGAAGAACAGGAACAACTGCAACTGTCTAATCAAGGAAAAACCAAGAATTAGTTATCAACCAAGTCACGCTGACATAAAAATAGAAACAATACCCATGAAAGATATGTCAATTTTATACCTGCATACCAGCCGAAAATTGCAGGTTCACCTCTTTTAAAACCTGGCAGAGACAAGTTCATTACTCAGAAATTCCATTAAAACTTATACTTCCAACAGGCTTTCCAGGAGTCTATTTTTGCTGAAATGAGGTTTACAGACTTGACATGAATGGTGCAGAAATGGAAAAAGGAGTAGTTTCCACTGAAGAAGTCCAGCTATTGTAATTTTAACATGAACACTTGTATTCTACTGAACAAACTGAATCTTGTCACATCTGAAAAAAGTATGCTATATTATACCTCTGGTGGATGAGCTTCTTTGCAATAATTCTCAGATAGGATCCACTGATGGTTTCCAGTAAATGCAACTCTTCCAACTAATCTGAGGAAAATCCAGACAAGTTCACTTAAGTATGTTAAAAGGAACTTCTTCAAAATCAAGTACGAAACACAATTACTAAAGTTCAAATTTTACCCTTCTCCTACAATATTAACATGATTGTCCATCATCATCTTGTTTACAAGCGAATGCACCCTGTCCCCTGCCTGAGCATAGGACTGTAAACTATGAGTTTCCGCTGATATCCACGAAGCGCCATAATCATGAAATGCAGTTTCTTGATTCTGATTTACAGAAAGCCCTGAACATGATGCAGGTTCATAGTAGCATTCTTCCCATATTAACAGCCTGCCAAAATCAAAATTAAGTTCGGTATCAACACTCCTGAATCTTTTAGAATATCATACTCAGACGAAGTGAAATTAGAGAAACGGGAGAAAAAGAAATCCAGGAAACAGGGAATTGCTGCAGACAAGAAGGAACGTACACACAGATGCAAACAAGAAGGACATCAGAGATGAACATACTGATGCCCAGGAAATCATTACTGTAGAAAAAGGGTTTCATCATATTAAAACATATCTTTTTTTTTAACTTCCACTGAGATTCTCCAAGACAAACTGCAATGGACAAACAACAACGCTCCAAAATTTAGAGAAAACGTGAGTTATCAGATGACAAAGCCAAAAGCAGAAAAAGAAAAAAGAGACAACCATATCCAATGAATCTGTAACACGTCAAAATCATATCTAGGTTACCGATAAATTAGGCAACTTTAGCCATATACCAACAAATAGTTAAACAAATAATTCCCTGATCAAAGGATACAGCATCCTATTATTTAGTCAAAGAGAAGAGAAGGACGAAGGTCGAACATAACAAGTTTTGTTGCACTTGGCTCATCGTTTTGCCAGGCAGAAAATGAGAGATTGATCAGAAGTTCAACCTTTTTGTTCTCTCATTCCCTCCATTATCAGTGGTCAGCACAAAATTCCAAGACGGGAGAATGATTACACGCAAATTAACCAAAAGTAACTGGAGAAAAGCACACATGAAGCAGAAACATTTTCCGAAAAGTCCATAAATTAACTGAAGAACACATAAAAAAAAAATTGCAAACATGAGAAAATTTTCAACCAATAGAAGTTCTGGGATGAAATTTAGCTTTATGTATTGCTCTTTTTCGTCATTAACTAGAACTACCAAAGAAAAAGGAAACAAAGGCAACAGACTTCAAGGGGTAAAGAAGGGTCGAATTGCTTTTCTTGATTATGCACAAAAGAGGAAAAAGATGTGATTTTTAATAAACTCACTTGGGGTTTTGGCAGCCAATCTTCCAAAAAACAGCATAAGACCACTGGTTAACTCCACAGAGAGTCTTCAAAGCCTCTTTCAACAAGTACCCCATCGCAACTAGTTAATGGAGCAGTAGCAGCCCAAAGCAACATACACCAAATGAAGGGCAGAATTATATTTGTGAATATTCTGAAATGTACTTATAGATGAAGATTTACTGAAAGATTCAATTCAGAAGAGGGGAATATGAGATTATTCCTCCCAGAAGGAAAAATTATTTCCCCTTTTCCCTTCTTTTCTTTCTACTCAAAATATCAAAGAGGCCTTAGCCTAACTTCCTCTGCAAGACCCACGCCCAGCCTGTTTTGTTCTCAACCCACCACTCCTTTTCCTCTCTGGATCCAAATTCCCTGTTATCATGCGCTTGCAACCCATTCTTCAGAGAGAAAAAGGAAAGGGAAAGTGAAAAAGATACAAGGGAAATGAAGAGAAAAGGAAAGAGCTTCTTCTTTTCCCAGCTGAAATGGAAAAACTCAGAGAACTCTACACTATCCCACAAGCTTTAAGCTCGCAGTTAATCGCAACAATGACTTTCTCCATTTCAGGTACAGCAAAAGATATAAGCTTGAAGTTATGTTTGGTTAAAATTGCAAGTGTAGCATTAAAGATCAGAGCTTTATGAGGATTTAAGGTGAGAATTTTGGTGGGATGTCACAGTGTGAGTGAGTGGTGTGTGTGTGTGTGTGTTTCTGGGCTCTCTTGTTTTCTGCTTTTTCTCCTGGGGGGTTGAAGAGTATGTAAGAATGATGATTCCTTTGCTGCTTTTTCTTTTTGTTACAGCAGAGGGGAAGATGATGGGGGGCGTGTGCTAAAATGCGCCATGATGATTAACCAATGAGAGGTGGGTGATGGAAACAGGCCTGATGTTTGGGTGGAATTGCTATGGCTGCCACTGGTGGGGTGAGGGTGGGGGTGGGGTTGTAGAGTAGGGGGTGAGGGGTGGTGTTCTTGTCGGCTTTTTCTTTTTATTTTTCCAACTAATTTCAGGGGGGTTGAGCCGAGAGGGGGAAGGGGAGGGCAGTCAGAATTTTGTATCTGTGTTTTGGAACTGTATAACGAATCTTGAAATTCATTCACTCAAAAACACCTCTTTCCTTCAATATACACAAAAAAAAAATAATATTTGAGATCAAAAAATGTCATCAATATAAACACAATAAATTTAATTAGCAAAACTTTTTTAATTACAGTCCAATAATTAATGGATGATCTGTAAATACTGCATTCATAAGATATAAGAATTTGGGTTGTACCCTTGGCTTTGAGTGTAGTTCCAAGTTTGCCACTCAGAATTTTTATTCAGAGATTCAGAGGTTGTACTTTGGCCAATAGTGGAAGTTGCTCTCCTTATACAAAAATACCATTATTACCCTTCCCTTTTTCTTCCAATTACACCAAACTGGCATATCACAGAAAACACGAGTCCCTCTCCACCGCAGGATCTGTGTCGGGTCAGGACCACCCTCCACTGGGCAATGACGCTAATCTTTTGTCACTTCGTTTACTTTTTTTCTTTTTTTTTAATCTTTTTATTATTGGGTTGGTAATCTAATTTAAAAAATAAATTCGAATATTACTGTAGAAATTTCAAAATTAATTAATTAAGTTTTTAATAAAAATAGGAGTCAACAGTCTTTGTTTCTCTATTTGTAATTTATTATTTTGGGGGGCTTGATTTGGCATATAATTGACTTTTTCTAATAAATAAATAGGTATAGTTGAACAAATACATGCATGTGTAGTGTGGATAAGAGATCTTATGAAATTATTGGAGTAATTATTTTAAAATTAGTAAGTTTTAATTATTTTAGTGGTGAGTAAGTATGTAATAGTTACATCCCAACAAACTAAAATCAAAATTTTCCAGATTGTTGTTAATTATTTTAAAGTAATTAAAAATACTTATAAGTTATATATTATTTCATGGGCCTACAAATTTTTTTTCATCAAAAGTGCATAATTTATTTATTTATCGCGATGAATTTTTTGAGCCATTAAGTTATATATACCACTGTATTTTTATAAGAAATTATTCGTAGCTTCGAAATGCTAAAATATCCTTTGCATTAATTTTATTATTGGAATAAAATTTTTATTTTAAAATATCGACACGCTTGCTCTTAAATTATGATTATTTGAATGAATCTATAAATATATGTATTAATTTCAAAAATAATTTGATTTGTGATTTATATACAATAAAAAAAAACTAATTTAAATTTTGGTAGTAATTGAACCTCAGACAAATGTTACTTTTTTCTTTGATCATTATTAGGTTTCTCCACATAAATGATGGAGATTCCCACCCCCTTTTTCTTCCAAAATGATTAGATGGGCCATCAATTTTTAATTACTTCAAGATTTAATTATTATCTCTAATTTTATTCCCTATTTTTTTCTTGAAATGTTGAAGCAAAAACTAGTTGGGATGTGCTTCAATCGAGCACTATACCTTATTTTTTTGGGGAAAAAGCAAAATTTCACTTTCTTTGTATTTCTTCAAGTAAGGCCCTCTTTGATTTTGAAGTACTAGTAGTGCAAAATTTCTTATGTTTTCTTTTTAATTCTTTTCCAACTCAAAAAAATTTCATCAATTCTCCTGAATAATCGACTGAACTTTTCAATAATTTATAAGAAAATATTACTCTAATCATACTTACGGGATTATTAACACTAGGACATAGTTGATTAGCTGCGATATCTGTATAGAAACGAGACTTTTTATGGATATGTTTTGTAATGTATATAATTTATGAACTTTTAATAGTTTCGACTGTAATTTTTATAAATAACTAAATAATACGTTAATAATAATATCATTTTTTAGAATTATTTTCTCAACTTATTGCGTAATATATGATGGAAAAATTAACATTTTGCTCATTTTATATAACCCAACTTAATTAATTGGGATTTTCTTACACAACCACAAGAGGTGTTGTGCAATATTATTTTCTAGTATCCAAGAAATAGTGAATAATATGCTTAGTATTGATAATGTCATGCTTACAACATCAAATGGTCATACACCCAATGCATGTGATGACATGATGTTTGTAAATTTACTTCATTAATTACTAAACGAGGAGACAACCCTTTTCTTAATCCATTTTTGGTCATAAATTCTATTGTAGTGGGAACAAATTTAATAATGTAGTAGCCAATTTTCTTGGGGAGATTCAAGATTTGCTTTGAGCCCATAAACCCCTCATCCTATCCAACTTTGAATGCTCCTCAGGGCATATGATGCAAGAAAGAAACTCACATGTGTTTGTTTTTGCATGGATTGGCTCCAAATATGTTTAATATCATTACATTTAGAAAAAATTATAATCATCCCACGTTAAAATATCAACTTATGTAGATTAATTATGTTAACATTGAATTGCTAACATGGTGTAATAATATTTGATAAATTTGGTATTTTCACGCTTGATACATATGAGATAATTTTTAAAAAAAAATAACTTCATAAAGTATTTTTTCTCCAATAATTATATAATCAGTAATACATCATATTTTTCAGTATCCAATCTGATGAGGTGCGACTCATTTTATTTATAAGTTTTCGTTCAAATTTTTACAATGTGACATATGTATGTATATACATGTATGTGTGTATGTATGTAGGTATGTATTATTCCAATGGTCCAATCTGGTCCAATGGCATTTCCATCTGTGTCCCCTTAGGGGCATGATGGGTTTGCCATTCCAAGGCTTTTCAGTTGTGCCTTTTGGGCAACATTCTTCTAAGGTTTGTGTCTTTTCTCAAAAACTACAACCCCCCCCCCCACCTAAACTAGAGAGTGGGCATAAACTATATCAATTTGGTTTTGTTTCTAATTTGGTATGATCATATATGGTGGGGATGAATTGGAAAATGAAACAATTTTCTTCAATGGTCCAAATCTTTTTTTGTTTTTTGTTTAATTGGAATTATTCAGCTGTTCCCAATATTATAGCAAATATATATTACAATTATCATAAATAATTATTCGCTTTATGACTACTAAAATCAACTTTCTTCACTTAAATTTTTATGATTATTAAGTCTTTTATTAAATAAAACAAATAAATATCGTGAATCAATATATATCCTCGACTATGTTAAGTAGGTATATAATAAATAGTTAATGGACAATATCTCACCCCATCAAATGAATACATATTCTTTTTAGGCCTCGAAATGGATACTTAATTTATATTAAATAAAAATATATAGAAATTACGTACATGTACATACTTAATCAGTCTGTAGTTTCTCTCTTTAGTTGAATTTGTATAAAATAAATTGAGAATATTTAATCCTTGGGCGGCATTGTAAAGATAATGTTGATTAATGGAATTCCTCGAGTTCTATAACTCTATTCTTTTGTTGTTCAAAGTACAAAAATTCAATTTATAGTGGGCTGTGACAGTGATTAGCTGACAGAGCCAGTTATTGTCTGCACCTTTTGATTAACTCACATTCTCTATGTACAAATTAAAAGGGACTTCTCTTACTATGATTCTTCTACTATTCTACTGCACCTTACCTAAATAATTTAATAAAATTTTCATCAATTTTTATGCTTTAATGCCCAACGTTTGAATTCTTGCTACCATATTTCATAAAACTAAACGTAAGTTCTAATTTGTATGTTATTTTCTGTGATTAAGCTTTATTTTTTTATAATAATAAATTAATTACAATAATTTAAACCGACACATATATTTCTTTTCTATAAAAAGAATAATTTAAAATTATTTTAGCATATTACCTAGATTTTGCGGTAATTTTAATTCTAATTTAATGAGAACGTAGCCAATCATAATATTAGTATATTGTTTTATATTTAAAGTCATATATATTTTAATGTAATTATTAGTGTATATTGTTTGATGAATTAAATAAATGAATTGTTGAATATAAGGTGAAGAGAGGTACATACATTCTATTGGGTAATTAAATAAAGAAAGTTGGGAGAAGGCATGAAAAGATGGAGCAGTAGTTGGATGCACATGAGTTTGTGCACCTTTTGGGGTTTCTTACTATACTTTATTTTTTTAATATTAATTGCAATATATTTAAATAATAAATTTCTACTATTTTTGTAAATAAAATAAATATCATTATATGCCACGTTCGATTTTATTTTTTCTTACATGATTATTTTTGTTGTTGTTGCTGCTGCTACTTTCGTTGTTTTATTAATTTAAAATAATATTATAGCGTAGATTTTGTATAAATTATTGAAATTCATTTAGATCTAATTGAGGGTTTGATATAATTTATTTCTTTTTCTTTGTGAAAGATTTATTCTTGACTCCACAATTGATCCCAATCTAAATCTAGGAAAAAGCACAATTTGATTTCTACCAAGAATTAAATAAAGACACCTTTTCCATCTGAAAAGTGAAGATTCTTGATTATTTCAAGATTCTTTTTATATATTTATTTCTATTTAATTTTAATTTTTCTGTGGAGGAAGTTTTGACCATTTTGTTCATCTATGAGGTTGCTCTTTTTCTTCAGAAGTTTGGTGATTTTTAAATCATATGATAAAGTAAATAATAATATGTATTTATTACTACAAATGAAGCTTCCTCATTATACTTCGATGCTCATTAAATTAATTAAGGGTGAATTTGACATTGCCCCTTCTAAAATTACTATAATTATGTCTACAAGTGATTAAATAAATAAAAATAATTGTTGAAATTCCAATTGATTCTTGATATATGCATTACTCATACTGTGGATGAGTAAGTCCAAAATTTTGAAAAAAAAAAATCTAAGGACAAACTAATATGATGAGTACGATCAAGAAATTTTAATGTTGAACGATCTACTCGTACTACGACTAGCTTGCAAGACGAGATTTTGCTAAAAAAAAACTATTTAAAAAATTTCTTGTATTATCGAAATTTATATCTTAATTGATAAACATGATTGAATTAATAACAGAAGTTTTAGGTTGAGTGGTGCCAACTCTTAGCAAATTCCGAGATTAATGTACGTATGGAAATAATTTAACTAAAAGTAAAAGAAGTGAAGTGAAAATAATAAATTATATTTAAGTGGACCACCCAAAATAAATTGCATATGATCCTAATTTCAAAAAGAAAAGATACGACGGAAAGGCATGAAATTTGTTAAGTGAGACTGAAGATATATATAAATATGGGACAGAGGGCATGAGAATCTTGACTAGGACAAAACACATTCATTCGTATCTATTAAGATACCAATTTTTGCTTCCATTTTTTACTATTTATTATTATTATTATTTTTGTTCCTTCTCATATACATAAATGTTTGTATTTCCTATCCAACAATTTAAATGTCACGTTTTCCATATTCTATGTTTTTTTTTTCTTGGCTTAGAATGTTGGTTGCTCCACTTTATCTTTAAATTATTTTTGGGTGAGCTATACCAATCAATTAAGAAATTAATGCATCACGAAAAAGAAAGATGGAAAAGATAAAATAAAAGACAAAGTGTGAATAATCCTAATTATCCATTGCAATTATGTTATTATTATTATTATTTTCAAAATGGGCTTTGTCTTTTTCTAGATGATTTTCGAAATAAAAAGATCCACATAATTATCTTTTTAGTTCTTCGGAATAAATAGCTTATAAAAACTAATTTATAATTTCTTTTGTGAGACGATATGCATCTTCTGATTCACTTAATATATAAACACCATGTATGAATGATATGTATAACTATGTAAAAAAATATTTTATGCACATATAACACATATAAATTAAATAAAATACAAACTACAATACTGATTTTTAGTAAGAAAAATATAATTTTTCACAAAATACAAGCCCAGAGGGGCTCTAAATAATAACTCAATTAGAAAAACAAAAACCAAGAACAAAGAAAAATCTTGGAATCTCATTTCAACTAGGGAATACTTGAAACTAAAATTGATTTTATTACACAAATTAAGTCAAATTTGAACTCTAGTGAGATTATTTACAAAAAAATTTAGATAAAATTATGAATGAGCCTTAGGTTCAAAACCTCAAGAAAAAAAAGTCTAAGTTTGTATATTGAAATTGGATCCAATTTGTTTCCAGTACCACCAAGAATCAAGATTTCCCTTTCTTGCTTGCTTGATCCCAACAGCACAATCTTCTTTAGTTGTCAATCTTGCTTGTTTTTTCTTCTTGCCAACGAGGGCAATCACTCAAGTTCTTTTTTGAGTTTTAGGTAAACATAATATAAGGAAAAGTTGAGAAAAATGGGCATAAATTTTGTATGATCATGGGACACTGAGATCTAGGGCATTGACATTAATATTGCCTTAGTACCTTTTTGTTCTCAAAAGACAAGTTCCTCTCTTTGCAATACTTTCTTTTCTCATTGGAGATGTTGGTTTGTGGGGTTACATTGTTTATTGTTTCAAAGCTGGAAAAACAAAAATGGCATCTCTACATTGACAAAATTGTTTGTGGGATGCATATTTTCTTCCCGTTTATCTATTTTATCTATATCGAAATCAACATGATGATACGCGATTAGGTACTCATTTGAATGTAACTCAATCAAAAAATTGCTTCATGATTCAGTCGATATCTTCTATAAATCTACAATATATCACATTACGGGCCGCTGACTATATCTATACCGATAAATATTTTCCAAGATCCTTGAAAATAAATCATTAGAATTAAGTATAGTTAATAGTCTTATTAGAGATATTTGTGCATAGAGGAAATTAGGTTGAGAATGATGAAAAGTTAGGGTACCATAACTTGGGTAGGGCATGCATGAGCCATGGCATGCTATGGACCAAATCATGTCCAATTACTGGCCTTTGCCCACTTCGCATCATACATGTGAGAGAAATCACAATCATACACTATCCTTTTTTTTTTTTTTTTTCACTTTGGGTATGACATAATTAGATTCTTTTTAAAATTCATTTAAAAAAAAAAAAGAAAGAAAGAAAGAAAGAAAAAGGGATAATGGGCATTTTTCGTAATGTTGTTATTTTATCCTTAAAATGGATAGGCACATAATTTGGATAAGATGGAATTAAATGCTCCTAATATATATATATATATATATCAAGTCCATGACAAGACAAAAAAAGATGTACGACATGCTTTAAATTGTGGTACGAGTTGTTTGGTATGTAGTTAGTTTGTTTGTATGTAGAATAGTAGTAAAGAGGGGCTCATAATTCTTGCAGAAATCTAAGGTAACACCCCCTTTTCTTGCCATTGCTAAATAGACCTTAAATTTTGTTTGTTTTGCTTTGGAGATAGTGTCTGAATTCTTTCTGAGTGTGATGTCCCTTCATGCCCACATCTTTGGTGGGCCAAACATGGCCTTTATCTCCTTTTTTTTTTTTTTTTTTTTTGAGGGGTGGGGGTTGTTAAATCTTTTAGGAAAATGATATATCACTCAATAAATTGATAAGTATATCTTTAATAGAAATAGAGAACTCCAACAAATTACTTTAAAAAATAATCAAATGTTGGTATTTTTGAAATTCAAAGTGACAACCTCAACATAATCGTAGGATTCAAATTGACAATTTTTTTAATATGGAATCTCAATCGTACCACTCGAAAAAGGTTTGGGAGCAGTAGGCCTCGTCTCTAAACAAGAACATTAAAGACAATATATGAATATACGAACCATACATGTTATAAATTAAATAAACTATCAATAAAAAAATAATATTTGAAGTGATTTACTAAGTATACAAGGTAGCTGGAAGGCTGTAAATGGACAAAATTCAGATTTGACAAATTTGTTCATATGATAAGTTCCAGGACATCATGTTGATAATTATGAGCGACAATGTCAAATCCTCCTCTCACATACGCCGACAGAGATTGGTCCTACTTTCAGAATATGAAATAATGATTTTTAGGCTAAAATATTAGTGGTAAATATCAGTTTGACCTATCATAAAATAATATTACCATTAAAATAATTAATTATTTGCAACGTTCAATTTGTACAAATTAATTTTCAAAAATATATTTATTTTACTTTTATGTAAGTAGAAAAATTTATTATTTTTTTAATTTACTTTATTTTATAATATGCATTGAAAGTTAGGGCTGGTGAGGTTTAATTGGGCCGGGTCCACTTCCAAAGAGTATATTATCGAGTACTTGTCCCAGATAACCCCAATGCGCTGTGGCCCATTGGGTTCCTAAATATTTGCAGTGGTCACAGTGTTGCAAGCAAATTGAATCGAGCATAATATATCATTATTTAAACTTGTTTGAATTATTATTATTGAGTTTGAAAAATTAGATTTGAACTTGATTTGATTATTGATCAGAAATTGAATCAAACATGAATAATTTGATATTTACATGTAAGTATGTGATAGGATTTGCATTTTGTGTTAATTTCAAGTGATATTCGACGCTACTCATTACTTTCACAAGTTTTAGTAGAATAATATTTTTTGTGAATTCGACACTCATCAGTATGTATATATATGTATATTTTCTTTATTTTTACAATAATCGCTAATGGAATCTAATATGGGCTAATAGTGCCTACTTAGCCCAACAACAAAATAACATATGAATGAAAGGCTTGGGCCTAACAAGAACTAGACAACGGCCCATGGGAGCCCATTAGCAACCATACAATTTGGATGATTGATACGTGGCAGGATCTGAGCCGTTCAAGTATGTTGGTATGATATAGACCAAATTCTATAAATACACCAACCACTATTCATTTGTGGATATGCAATGTTATGAATCTATGACCTTTCATTATCTCGTTAGACTTCTATATTATACCAATTAGCAGATTTGAGTGTCAGAATGTCCCCGTCGGGACGAACCCGACTCCTTTACCTTATATTTTTAGGTTAATTTCAAAACACAAAATATTGAAGGAAGGTCGACTTATAATCTCGATGAAATGACCATGATTAGAATCAAATAAAGATCAAATGACCTAAATACTGAATTTCTTGGTCCTCCTTTTTGCTAATCACTTACAGGCAGTGGAGTGGCCTTGCAAAGAATTCCAAACATCCTGCTACACTACACAGAGTTTAGCTCATCACAACTCCTTGTTTTCAAGTAGTTTGAGGTTACCTATTCCTCCGACCATCCACCATCAACGTTTCTTGTCGAATCACTACAAAAAAGTAATAAAAATTATATGATATCTTAAAACTAGAAATAATTAGATATAGTACAGGTTGAAAACTTTTGTTTTATCACTGTAATAAATTTTCATATATAACACGAATTTCATGCTAATTAGTATATAGTATATAAAATTTATCACTAGTAATAAATAATTAATAGTAAACAATTATGCATAATTGATGAGGCCCAACAACTAATTAAATACTTTCTTGAAAATAAATAGCTTCCATGCAGGGATATTCTGGTGATGCATGCTACTCTTCCTTCTTCACTTGCATCTACGTACCATCATCGTTAAAACCTTCCCAAATCGCTATATATATAAAGTTAGAAAAATACGTACATTTATCAAAGCAACAAAATAATTAAATGATGATACTAATTAAAATCATCAAGAACTATATATATATATATATATATGTGTATGCATTGGACAACATGAATATTTAATCATTTTAGTTACTCCTATATATGACAATCTTTATACTTTTAATTGTAACAATTATTATATAAAAATTGCCATTCACAAAAATTAAACTTTTGCATAAAATATTACCACTGTAATTGAGTATGATTATCTATGTTACACAAAATTCTTGCCATTAATAAATTATTTGTAGATTATTATGAAAAAATGAATATATATTAATATTTTGAATATTAATTTATCAATATACTAGTATTATTTTTTGAATTAATCAATCCAGTACCATCGGTGACCTGCATTGTTTTCCTGATCAACATGATGAATACCACCGGATCTGGTGAGGAGGTGCGATAGTATATTGTTGAATTTTCTTGGATGCGCCGGAAATATAATTGGAGGAATACAGAACACGCCGGCCGCAGCAGAAAGGAAAGAGGCGGCAGACTGGGAGGGCCGCTGCCAGACGACACGGCGGCGGCGGTGTTCAATTCATGAGGATGGTCAGCCATCGTACATACCTGATTTCTTGAATGTATATGGGAGTGGATCTGTTTCTGTCTACTACTTATATAGTCTTTGCCTTATGTTGTGTATATATACATGGGTTTAGATGCAATTATCCCCTATAATATGTGAAATAATATAAAAGAATTTTCTTTTTTAAAAAAAATGAACTAATTACTTCCAGTACTTTAAATAGGGAGATATTTTATTTTATTTTTCAAAATATAGAGAATGATTTATTAATTTTTTTACTTATTTTTCATATCACAATAACAATTGCATTTTTCCCTAAAAATATGTATAGGTATGGGATAATTGTGCCCTTTTAGGACTCTGTAATTACTTGTATTCAAAGGTATGTCTGTGTACTGAATTAATAACGATAAAAAATTATTTTGGTAATTAAATTTTGTTTTTAACATCTTAATTTTTGATTTATGAATAATTAGAACCACGCAAATGATATTTTTTTATACTTTATTTTTTATGTAATTATCATTAGATATACATTATATATATTTGAATTTTTTAACTATTTAATTAGATATTGAAGTATCATTATTGGTGGGCTAAAGAATTTATATTTTATTTTATTTAACCTTTCAACAAAATTAAATATATGATTTTAAAATTAATTAATTTATCTTTAAATAAGTAAGAGGATCTTCTAATTGACTAAATTTTGTTTCTGGATTGTATGCAATAAATAGTGATTTTTCTCAGTTGTAAACTTGAGCTAATTTATTAATAGTGCTATATATGTTACTAAGAGCTTAATTTGCATGATTATGATCATACCTGAAAAAATATTTGACAATAATCATTCTACCTTGAGTAATTTAAGAACATATTTCAGTATTCCTCTCAGTAGACTGAGTATTTTAATTATTTTATACAAACAAAATATATAAATATGTCTATGAATTTATGTCTTTTTTCATATAAATTGTAATCTTTAATATTTTAATCGGTGCATGCATTATATGGAATTTACACTCGTATTACAAACATATCGAAAAAAATTAGGCTAGATATTCGATCGACCAATTCCGATTTGAGAGAAATAATTGAGTAAAACTTTTTAAATCATACTTAATTAAATAAATTTAAACTCAACCACAATATTAATTATTTGAAAATGATATTTGAATCTTTTTTAAACCCTTCCAACATAAATTAAAAATTTTCAAACAAAAATTATTAATAAATTTAAAACTATTAAACCAACATAATTAAACTCAGGGTATTCCCTCAAATCTCAATAAGTTGTATATATTTACAACTCAAATTTCTAAAAAAAAAAAAAAAAAATCAAATTTATTAAACTTACACATTATTTGTCAAAACACACACAGATCCTCCACTCAAGAACACGGATAAGAAGATCCCAAATGAGGTGGAACACAAGCACTATCTCTCCAAACCCTAGAATGCCTCCTTAGAATCTCCTTCGCCCTCTCTTTCGTCTTCTCACTGCATCTCACCTGCAATACCAAGCACAGTTTCGACACAACCCCAACCTCCATCATCTCTTCAAGAACCCTAGAATTCCCTGAATACTTTGAGATTGAACTCAGAATCCTCACCGCCTTCTCGCTCGCCCCTTGAGAAACCCTCAGAATCTTCTTGGAAACAACGGCCAACCCGCCTCCGTGTCGCAGCAGCGCGGTCCGGCCCTCCGCGCATCCGCAGAGTTGATCCAACACCGTAAGTGCAAGCTCACAGGCCCTTCTCTCCGGCGTTTCAAGCAGCAGCTCGATCAGAACTGCCACGGCGCCGGACTCCACCGCCTTGACCTTGTTTCTTCCCCATGGACAGAGCTCCACCAGCAGCTTCAGTGCGGCTTTCGTTGCTTGAGCAGAAATCTTTATCTTGTCTCCAAGAATATTGGTTATCGCTCTGAATAATTCGGGCCTGGACCCGATTATATATTCTGGGTCTGCTACGTCGAATGCGGACTTTAATAGGATTATTGCTTGAGCTCGAGAATGGGAACTCCCTGTTTCCAATACGACAATCAATGACTCCAAGAACTCATCATTTTCCAGTAACAGTTTCCTCAAATCTGAATCTGATAACTCAATCTGTCGCAAAACGTTTAAAGCTTCGTCCCGAGAAAACGGGTCCTCATTTTCTTTAAAAACGGATGCCAGAAATTCAACAGCCCCGGCGGCGCGTAGATGGTTTCTGCTGCTTTCGTTTCTGTTCACGACGGATCGGAGCCTGCGGAGACAACTGAGCCTGCATTTTGGTGAGTTCTTGGCCTGATTCAGGAGCTTCAGAATAAGGGATCTGTCAACGGGGGTCTTGGGCGACGGGATTCTTTCGTGGGTGTTGAGAGTGCACCAGGCCTGGATCAGCCGGCGGAGAGTGTGGTTGGGGGTGAGATCGGTGGCGGAAAGGTCTTGTTGGGTGACGGGGCAGGTGGTTTTCTTGCATGAAATAAACAGCCATTTCTCGATGTTTTCTCGGTCGTAGGTTATGCCGGTCGAGACCGTGACTGGATCTTTCATGAGCTGCATGGAAATCGGACAGAGAAAGTAACATGGGATTTCGATTTCGTGTGCTGCGGATTCTTCCATCAAGATGGTGAGAATTGCTGGGAAGTGAACTCAGCCTGATGAAGATGAAGATTTTTCAGAAAATAGAACACATGGGGATAGCGTGGTGCATAATTATTGTGTGAAGTTTGATGAGATTGGGAAGAGAGAAAGATATGATTTTATATGCATGGAGAAAAGGTGAGGCGAGTCAATTAATGACTTAAAGAGGAGGGAGTCAACATACTCGAAAATTCAAGGAGGGACGGCAGAGAGAGAGAGAGAGAGTTTGAAATCTTGGACTTTTTCCCAGGTTTCCAGGAACTCAAAATTCTTGTACTAGCCGCACCATAATATAATAAATAATGTTTCATATAAAATATATTATAAATTAAAGTAAATATATAAATCAATAAATTGTATTTGAAAAAATAAAGAAAAAAACAAAAAAAATTACCATTTTTAGGTATCTCAACAACCATATTAGTGTTATAATATTAAAATGTTACGGATTTACTCTTATTTAAAAAAATCAATTAATATTTAAAATTATAGATTTAGTCACTAACATTCGATTGTGAATTTAAAGGATTTTTTTTAATATTAGTAGAAATATATAATTACATTAAAAATAAAAATAAAAAAAAGAACTTTTTGTATTATTAAAAAAAGAATATTGGTGAGTAGATGTAATGCATGAGGCACCAACACAATTAATGCCTGTAGGGGGAGACCTCAACAAACTTTTAAGTCGGCGTTGTATTTTTGGTGCTACCTCTTTTGACTTCCACCTATTTTTATTGTAATAATTTGAAGAAATAATATATATATATATACACATATATATTTGTGCTTATAACCCGTGTTTTAGTAAATTCCGGCGCTGTGGCCGTGTTGGCCCTCGCTCTGTTTCAAACTGGGATGACAACGGTGTCCGATTGGAACATTCTTTTAAGTTTGTCAACTTGGTCGATAACTGTATGTAGTCATGTATGTTAATTTAACCTAGTTTTTTTATGAATTTAAACTTCAATTGTATCAGATATTTTATTTTAATTTGATGTTTTAATGTTGTGCTTTACATAATTCATTTATATCATATGTGTAAGGGGAAAAATGCAATTTATTCCTGTATTATGCAAAATGAGCAATTTATCCCATGTAAAAATAGAGTAAATACCCCCCTCAGTCCAGCGGTGCATTACACGCGTTCCACGTTCATCTAGGTATATTTTTTAATCAATAAAATATTGTTTTATTTATATATAATTAATTTAATATATTAATACATATATATTTATATAAATAATATTTAATTTATTAATATTATATATTAGTATATAAAAAATTATATATATAAATATTTTTCTTTTTCTTCTCCCTCAACTCGTTAGACCGCCCCGGCGGCGGCCACCCTGCCGCCACCATCTCCCTCCTCTCGCTTCACCACCTACCTCAGCTCCCTCCCCCCCTTCCTCCGCCTCGTGCTGCTACCTCCATCGCCACCTCTTCCCTCCCATAGCCACAGCCTCCTCCCCCTCCCTGCCCCCTACCCACCCCGCGGCACCCAGACCGGCCCTTCTTCTCTATCTTCGCCTCTTTTTCTTCCTCCTTCTCCTCCCGCCCACGCCCAGTCCGCCTCCACCCAGATCCACCCTCCCCTCCTCCTCCTCCTCCTCCTCCCTCTCCCTCTCCCTCCATACCGTTAATTTATTAATTAAATTTGAACTTTAAATTGACCAAGATCCAATGGTTATTAAATAAGAAGATATTATTTTAAATTTTAAATTAAAAGATTCAAAAAAAGAAAAAGGCACGTGTAGTACACGAAAAGCATCAAGGGAGTAATTTGCTCTATTTCTAATAACACAATGGGATAAATCACTGGATTTTTTTTTCACAGGGATAAATTGCTCATCCCATAATACAGGGGTAAATTACATTTAACCCAATGTATAAGTTATCATTATTAATAATAAAAATTTTGACACGTACATATTTAATAATATCTCAATTATGACATCAATGAATTTGTTAAATTGATATTATATTTCCTTCGATAAGGAAAAGGTCTTAAGTTCAAATCATGTTATCCTAACCCCCATTCCCGTTGTGCTCAAAAGGTGATGGTATAATGAAAACTTTATGTCTAATTTCTTTAGGCTATTAACTATATATCATTAGCAATAGTCGCATAAAATAAAATTTCAAAAAGATTAATAACTTAGTCAAATTAAAATAATTAACTTAGCATATGTATATAATTTATAATTATTTTATGTTATCACTTAATTTTTTATTAGTGACACTATGTTTTTTTCTAATTTGTAGTAGCGAAGATTTATTGGATTTCAGTACGTTGATTAATAAATTAAGTTTGTAAAAGATGATAAGATGTACCTCGATCGACTACGTAATTGGACAGTGAATATGTACAATTAACCCGGTCCACATCATTGTTAGACTGGCTCGATCAGCATTACTTCTACGTACGTCGTCGATAAATTTGACAAAGTTAATGATAATTATAGTGTTAATTACAATTATGACTGAGTAATTAAATATGAAATGAAGTTCTACTATCCATAATCAAAGGACATTATTAGCTGATTACTTGCGATAATCACAAATTAATCTCAATCTTATCATGGAACTATTCCAAGGAGAATTTTAAACCAATTTGAACAACTCCATAAACAACACTAATTAAGATATCATTTTCATTAGCGAACGAGATCTAATTCAATTGGCGAAGTTGAGATCTCATTATCTTATAAGATATTATGGGTTCGAACCATACAATGTGTGTGAGATATTGTCTCTTATAATAATAGGTGTTGTTGAGTAGGATATGATTATTACAATAGTTCTTGTTAAATATTAGTATAGACAGAAATGATTGTAATTGTAATCGATTTATTTCAATTAATAATAGTTCATCGCTTTTACTTAAAAAAGCTCGGCTTTCCAACCATTCTTGTGTGAGTATTTATCTAATTTAAGAATGATTTCTTATTAAATTATAGATTAATTACATTCTATCATCTAAACTATGACCGTTTTTACACTTTGGCATCTAAAATTTTTTTTTACTAACTTTCCATCTCAACTTTACAAAAGAAAAATATAAAAATTACATATACATCTCTTAATCTATAATGTAATTTCATAGAATCATAAATTATTTATTTATATTATATAATTGCGCATACATCTACAAAAACATCAACTTCTACTCCTTTTTTCAATGAAAAAGATTGATATCAGTTAAAAATACTCTTAAAAATTTCAAAATGTCCCTTGGTAAGACATTTATATAAATTTTCATGGACCATATTGCCTCCAACTAATTTTTGGGGGCGTCAGAATAATATTTTCTAGAAGAGAAATATAAACCCATAAATATATATATACATATACATATATTAATACAATTTTTAAGCTAAATTTATAACATTGCACGTTTTAAATTTGTCACACAGTAAAAAACATTTTTGTCTTATTTCTTTTTTTTTCAGAAGGCTTTATCCGTGAGGGCACTATTGACATTTCACACTTTCAAGCCCCCCTTCTTTTTTTTCCCTCCGAAAACACCTACAGGAGGGTTTTGTCATTATTCAAAAAATATGGGTATTTTGTATGATTACATCAAAGGTTAAAGGTATAAATGTAATTAATCCTAAAAAATTTACACAAAAAATAGTGTATTTTATGGCGCTCACATATTATTAAAAAATATAAATATAATATTTTTCATCATAAATAAATTCTTTAAATTTGTACATTACTGAATTAATAGTAGAAAATAAATTCTTAGGAAAAATTAATATTATTTTTGCGTACAGAAATGGATAGTGTTTAAAGCTTAAAGTTGAATAGGGGGAAGAAAAGAATATATAAATAGAAAAAGTATGAAATGTTTGAAGAGAGAATGTTGAAACACAAGAACAGAAAGGATGAAATGCGACACAGTGCCGCCAAACTAACCGGACGCCAGATGGAACATTTAATCGCAGTTAAATCATTCCCGTCACGTCCAGATCCACACCTGTCACGCTCTTCACCTCACCACTCCTCTCCTCTCCTCTCAATAAATATATATATTTATATATATGAATAATAATAATAATAATAATAATAATCCCCTGCACTCTGAGTTTAGAAATTCCTTTACCTTCTCTCCGTTTCAGAAAATCATTCCCCACCTCTCCTCTCCTCTCCTCTCAATAAATATATATATTTATATATATGAATAATAATAATAATAATAATAATAATCCCCTGCACTCTGAGTTTAGAAATTCCTTTACCTTCTCTCCGTTTCAGAAAATCATTCCCAGAATTAATTTATTGAAAAAGGATAACGAAAGAGGAAAGGAGAATGGCTAGTGGGGAAGAGAGCCAGCAGAACGACGCCGTTTCCATCGAGCTACCTGCTCCAGCTGGCTGGGTTAAGAAGGTGTTTCTCTTCTCTCATCCCCCTCTTTTCGACCTTTATTTTTATTTGCTGCATTTTTCTCTTCTTTCGTTTTTTTGTTTGGCTGTATGGTGATGTAATTTTTGTCTGTTGTTGTGAGCGGCACTTGTGTTTTTGATTTTGAGTTGCTGAGGGTTCTACGATTTTGATTTCTGTGGTTGTGGATGTTGAGTTGCTGTTTAGTTCAAACCTACTTTGCTTTTTTTAATGTTTATGGAAATTATTTTTTGGATCAAGTGATGCTCTTGCTGTAATGCCCTCTCGAGATTGTGTAAATTGACTGCGCATTTAAGCTTTAAAGATGGAGTGTTTTTTATTGTTGAAGGTTTTTTCCCCTTCAATGAAATAAAATTAAGTTATAAGTCCATGTGTTTGAGTTATGAGCATAATTACTCATAGTATACTGAAACTGATTCATGCGATTTTTGTGAAGTATGATCATGTTTTCATGATATTTAGCGTTGAGGTGTTATTGTTATGTATATTACATCTTTAGTAATTTGGTACTCTTCTTCCTTTTGCATTATTTCCATTTCCCCCTTCCTGTGGAGTGTGGACCGACTCTGTTTTGCAAATTAAAATTGTTGCGCAGTAACTTTAATTTTGATAATTCAACTTCTAGTAAGCCATCCTATTGGTAGGAAAATAACTCAAGAGCATAGAAATCAACAAGCCTTACAGAGTCAATGGTCCTGAAAGTTTAATATACTTTTTTTGTTTTTTTTTCTGTCTCATTCAAGTGTATGGCAGAGTTTAAGAAACATGAGATGGTTGTTTACAATTGGCAGATAGCATCAAAGTGATGCAATACGCATTACTTAGCTGAATCAAAAGATATCTTATACTTGTCTATGGTAAGTGTATGTGTCCATTAATTAGACTACATGAGTTATATAGTCAAAATCAAGGTACTATAGACGCTTAGGAGGTCTGAAGAGGCTCCGCCCTATCCCAAGTATAGTCCTAACTAATAATGGCTGCATATGGCTTGCTAATTTTCTACATTCTCCATTTTAGCTGTGAAACTTACTCTGATTTTGTTTATCTTCTTTGCTTCTAAACTTCTGTTTTCCTCTTTGTTGCTTTTTTGAGAAATTATTAGTTTACTCCAAAGAAAGGCAGTACCCCTCAGAAGAATGACATTGTTTTCGTATCTCCCACTGGAGAAGAGATTAAGAATAAGAGACAGTTAGAGCAGTACCTCAAATCTCATCCTGGGGAACCTGCTTCCTCGGAATTTGACTGGAGTACAGGTAGTCTCTCTCTCTCTTTCTCTCATGCCTACCCATGTTGTGGTGCTAAAACAAATGAAAATATTTGATGCTGCTGAGAGTGCAAGAAGCAGATAAATGAACATCTGTAATGTGTTTGCTATGTCATGAGCATATGTAGTTTAGGAGCTAAATGAGATCAACCTGCTGCTGTTGTTCTGACCAGGTGACACTCCAAGGCGTTCTGCTAGATTGAGTGAAAAATCGAAGGCAGTTGAAGCACCCGCAAGTCAGTCCCCCAAGAAAAAGCCAAGAAAATCCAGCTCAAAGAAGGGTGCTAATGAGAAGAGTCATGCCGATGCTGAAGGTGAGGCCACAGATGATATAGATGCTGCTGCAGAAGAAACTAAAGGAAGTGCAGAGGCTTCTACTGCGGATATAAAAGATGTCGGCGATGGGGAGGTAGTTACTGAGGAAGGTCTTCTAGAAAAGCTCAATGTTGAAGCTGTAGAGAAGGAAAAGGAGATTGAATCCTCTGCTGTTGAACTCCCAAATGATGCCAATACCAAGAATGCAAATGCTAACAGAGAGGAACCCGATAATGCAACTACTGTGGCAGGAGATGCAAAACTTGAAGAATCTAAGGAGGCATCATATGATGTGCCAGTACCAAAGATTGATGAAACTAAGGTGGCATCTTCTGAGGTACCAGATACAAAGCACGATGAACCTAAGGACGCATGTCATGCTGAAAACAAAACTCCAGACGGGAAGGTTGAAAGTGCAGAAACAGTTGTGGTGGATCACGACAGTTCAAAGGAGAAACAATTGGCGGACGAACCCATCGAGAAGGACTCTGCTTTGCAAGAACCGGCAACGAGTAGCTAAAGCATTCCACCAATTTGTATTCTTTTGTTAGGGTCATGTTGTACTCTCATACTCCATCTGCCCTTAAGCTAGCATCCTAACCTTCGATTGTAGATCTGCTCTAGAAATAACTGGTTAGAAATTCTTGTAGCAATTGATGTTGATGTCTGCACCTTCCTCATGAACTGTAAGTTTGTAGATGTTCTGACAGTTGTTTCAGGGATACTTTTAGTCGGCACTTGTAAACTAAACCTGCTCTATGCGCACTGTCGCATGCTCTTATACTGATGATCGCAGAGCTGTTGTGTATGTGGTGGATCTTTTGGATATTTCTGATTGGTCACCCATCATTGGGTTCAATTATTTCAGTTGTCTCTTATGGTATACCCACCCCGACAGACAGCGATAATCCTTTCTTACTATTTTAGCACTAGCGAGAAGAATGCAAGTTGCATTAGATTCTTTCTAGATTCACTTGTAAGTTTAAACAAACAAATACTGTCGTTGTGAATGATGTGTTTTCTCCTCCGATGTATGACCTCCTCTAGGATCTGTATTAAACAGAACCCAGAAGTTCAATTATTTAGTTTTGTATAAGGTGGTGAATAAATTGAATTGAGATTGCTATTAAGGATAATTACATTTGCACTTCCAGGCTTATGTTTTATTCATATAAATAATTCATAATTTTTGAAAAAACATACGTACATAAAAATTTTAATATCATTTATATAAATTACTCTTACTTCTTAGAAGATTTCATATACATCTCTCATAAATATAAATAACATTACAAATTGGTCCTATGTGGTTTATGTACTTACGTGAAAAATATGCGTAACTTATATAAAAAATCATAAATTGAGAGATATAAATGTAATTACGTCTAATATTAATTAATTTGATGCGGAATGGACTTTGTTTTAGATTTTGAGGTCTCTATTATACCATTATTATTAATATAAATTAAATCTACAGGATGTAGCGACAGTAAGGACAAATATAATTGATTAAAAGAAATTTGGATAAAAAATATCCGGAGCCTTGTATGCCAATTTTACCCTTACTATAATATTCTATTTTCAGCTGTGTATTAACGGAACAAACAGAAAAGGTGACTACTTACGACAAAGTGTGGAAAATTCTATTCCTAATTTATTACTTCTTTGCTTATTCGGTGGCGAAACCTTTGGATCCGAAGCTTCGCTGTACCTCCAGTTCCAGTTATTATTCTTTCCACCGCCGTCACTCTAATACTCCATCACCTCTGCTCCCAAATTATACTGAAAAAATGAGCAATGAAAATTTGATCCTCAAGATCAGGCTGCTGCTTCTTGCTTGGTTTCATCTCCGATCCCAACCCGGTGAGCTCACCGTTTCTTGATTCTTGGTTTTGCAGTTAATTTCTGGTAATTTGCTTGATTATGTGTTTTTATTTAATGGGAGTGACTGTGAACTACTTGTTCTTCTCTGGGTTCGAGAATTATGGCCGAATCATGAGTATTTAGGAGTTAGAGTCGGGATCCGATATTGGATTTTGGGTTGTTTCTTTGCTAAGTAGCTTCTCCAATCACAATAACATTTGGTCTCATTGGCATTCCACCTTGAAAGGGTTTATTGACATGAAGATGACCAAGCGTCGGAATTTTTTTTTGGCCTTTTAAGGATTAAATTCGTTTCACTGAGGGTAATAATTTATATCATCATGAAGTATAAAAACGAGAACAGTGTCTTGATATTGTGTTTCTCCAGCACGAGCTGTGTGTTCTGGACCTTTGTCATGAAATGGAGTTGCGGATGTATTTCAGTTTTAGAAAGCTTCATTTCATTCTTTTTCCATTATCATTCTGCCAGTTAATTTAGCTAAGGGGGGGGGGGGGGGGGGGGGTAAAAAGGAGAATCTGGCATTGTGGGTGGAGAACTAGGCCTGGATCATGTACTAGTACTTGGGAGGATGAAACATCCTTTTTCTTTATTATTTTCAGAATTTTATAGATGGAAAAAATTGTAAATCGTTAATTCTATTACTGGTATAAATGCTATGGATCCTCTTTTGCGTGATGCTTATACAAATACTGCAGAAAGCTATGGATATGTTTGACTAAGTGTGTCAAAACGAATGGTGTTACCAGCAGTTTCTTGGTGTTACCTGCACTTTCTTGACGATTACTTGCATACTGAGTCATTGTCAAGATATATTTTCATGCATAATACAGGGAGATTTGTTTTACCTGTGGATGACAGCAGAATGTGCGCATCTCTAATGTCCAAATTTTTCTTGATTATTTGCATTGAATAAATTTAAGGTCCACCATCTCTTGTGAAATGGTTCTCATACAAAGATATAAAGAAGGCAACTGACGGGTTTAAAAGAGTTATCCAGAGCTCTTCTCGAGGGGCTTCTTACAAGGCCATATTTCAAAATGGCCATCCTGCTACAGTAAAAGAAGTCAAACTTTCTGATGAAGATGATGATTCCTTCTATAGGGAAGTTCAACTCTTGGGCCGTCTGCATCACCGCCACATTGTTGCCCTTTGTGGGTTTTCCACTGGATCTAAGCGGTATTAATCTACATCACTGCTTACTGATTGCACTTTCTTGGATCTTATTTTTTTAATAATAGTATTACTCATTGCAAGAGATGCTTTCCCTGAAGATACAGTAAATTAGTTTTTCTTTCTTCTTCTCTTATCAGCATTTTATAGCATCTGTCGGTTAGGCAACTGCCAGTTGTGAATTCTAATGGAATCTCAGTTTTTAGCCTATTCCATTTTTGTTGGATCTTTTCTGGTGGAATGACCTATGTTGTTAATTGAAATGGGAGTTTGAGTCTTCCCATTACTTTGTTGCCTTCTCACAGGTTCCTAGTCTTTGAGAACATGGAAAAGGGGAGCTTAAAGGAGCATCTGTCTGGTAATTTTGCAGAAAATGTTCTTCTCCCTATTTTTCTTGTCTGAAAGTTTTCCTTGTCAGATCCTCTGAAGACTCCCTTGAATTGGAGAACAAGGCTACAGATAGCAATTGGCATAGCTGCTGCAGTGGTTAGTTCTCGAAATTTATATCCCATTATACAGTCTAAATACCCAATCTTGATTCATAATGATCATCCCTGAGAACATATCATCATGAAAGCGGTCCTTTAGAAAATAGAGAGTGATAAATCATGTTAAGAATGTGTACTGCTATACTTATGAACATCGTAAATTTATAATCAGGAATATTTGTTGAAGTGGTTCTCTTGATTACTCCTAATATGCAAGAAATGGTATTGCATTGAACGACATGACTTCCCAGTTGTTTCTGCTGCTTTTATACTTTAGATTTCAAACAGTTGCTTGCTCGTATTGGGTAAGCCTTGACATCTAATTGGGAAAGCCTCACAATGCAGGAATATTTGCATTTTTTCTGTGATCCACCAATTTATCATGTCACCATAAGTTCAAGCACCATAATGTTGGACGAAAATTTGATCCCAAAGGTAGCTATGCAAATACACTTTCAGCCCATTTTGCCTTATAAGTGGACGATACCATTTCAGACCAACAACATAAAAGTAAACCATTCTACTTCTTGCTACAGATTTCTGACATTAGCTTATTTAATGCTGCTGCAAATTGCATGAAGCCACCGACATCTTCTCGTTGTTCAAAAGGTATCGGTTTTGTACAAAAATCTTATCCAGTTTTAATTCTTCTACTTCCTGATCTTGCTCATGTTGCAGAATGCACAGAGCAGGGATGCAAAAACATGATCTTCCAACTTGGTTTGGTGATTCTGGAGCTGATCACTGGTCAATCATCAGAAAAGGGTGGTGTGGATTTAGTCCAATGGGTTCAAGAATCTCATTTTCCAAGATCCATACACAAGATGATAGATCCTGATCTTGGAAATAACTATGATCCAAGAGAGCTAAATGGTCTTCTAAATGTTGCAAGATTATGCATAAAATCTGTAGATAAGCCAAGAATATATACCCCTCAAATCTTATGGTACTTGCAGAAGAAGATAGGAATCACACGAAAATAAGTAATGATTGGGTGGTTAGATTCTTTCTGTACAGATTCACATGAGAAAACTATATTTTGTTCGATTGTTCAGTTCTGGTATACACAATATATTGCTCTAACTTGCTGCTGCTGGATGCTAGATCATATGTGGTTACATCTGATCCAAGGCACAGGGACCTGTTGGACCTATGATCACTGAGATTACATGTCTACTGGCTCGAAAGACGGGTAATTTTACTTTAGTATTTAAAATTTACAAGGGGAAAATAGCAAAGCACAAGGAAGAATTTCCAGCATGAAGCTTACTAGTTATTATAGCATCACGGTGTCAACTTGTTAACCGAATATTTATCTTGTACAATGCTTAGAGGTTGTTTGTGATTTGCGAGAAGCAGCGTCTTTTCTTAAAGTAGAAATTGATATCATAAAAATGTGTTTATCTAGTTGTGTGTTTTTGGACAGATTAATCTCAAGAATAGGTAAAAGCTGCTGCAGATTGATGTTATGAAATCAAACACAAAGTAGAAATGTTTAGTCAAGTATCAACTTCCCTACTTGTCTAAGCATTTATTTCTTCCGCACTTCAATCTCTACATCCAAATGTTTTGAAGGACAAAATGTGTTTGGTTAATGTCTTCTCACGGACGACTAACTAACTATTATGTATGCTGTCTTGTATACAAATTACAATAGGCGTGTTGTGTTGTGTTGTGTTTTCTCTTGTATCATATCATAGCCCACCAACTACTTTATTTTGTTTTTGCATTTTCATTTATATCCATCCACTTCATCTATTTATATAATTTGTTTGACGCCTCCTCCCGAAAACATTTAATTTGATGTATTATTACTCAAGACTATAATTTTAATCATTTCGTGATCATTAATATAATAATAACGGAATTGCGTATACCAACAGTCCAAGTAATTAATGTATTGGAGCTTATGAACAATTTATGTGAGAAATAAGTAACACGTAACAACTGAGTATTATTATGTATGGTGTGGATAATGAAAGGGCATATATTATATGGACAGTTGGTTGGATAGGGATAGAGTGTAGTGCTATACTACCCAAACCAAATCTCTACATATAAAAATAGTTAGTAATATATTTTACTGCTTAACTCATCGAAAACTCCATTATACTAAATTTTCTTTTCATCTATTTCTTTTCTTTCTTTTTTAAGGAAATAGAAAAACCCTTTACCGACACTGCATCTTTCAGTGTTTTTTGCAGCAGCTACCCCCAATCGCCCCTCCTAATTCATATCTATTAATTACATGCCGCCTACTCCTTACTAAAACAAAAGGCTTCTTATATATTATTATTATTATTATATTGATATTTTAAAACATTGGACGGGACAAACTTTTGTCCTTCACAGGACAGGAGACAAGAATTAAAACAAACAGACATTCATTGGGTAAAATCACATTATCAAGATGCAAAATGCATACAGCTTGCAACCACTTGCCCTTTCACTTGGTTCCATAAAGCAATATGAACCATACATCAATTGATCTCCTCTCCTATTTCCTTTGTCTTTTAGTGTATGAGTAAAAGTAATGTTCAAGTAAAGCATCCACAAAAATCTGCACTAGATTAGGATATGTAACCTTCAAATATTCACTTTTTGAAGCACAGAACGGGGAAACATTTCCAATTTCAAGAAGCATTATTATGTATTCAAAAAGGTGTAGTCTGAACAATTTTTATCTTTGCAAATTGCAAGTGCTTTTCAAATTTCAAATTATAATTCAATTGGGAATATGGGATAACCCAATGCCAAAGATAGGGAATGTCAAAGTTAGAAAAAAGAAGGTGAAAATACAAAAGAGTCGGTCGTCAAAAAGGTTATTCATATACCTTTATGCATTCTTTAATGCCCTTAATCCAAATAAATCAACAATGATATCTCTCAAATGAAAGGCAATAGGAATTGGCATTTGTGCATTATGGTAAGCCAAGAACTGAGAAGTGACAACTGTTCAATTTCTCATACATCCGTTCATACATATGTACAGAAGAAACAACTTCAAGGACCAAACTCCCAATCACAATCCCAACCACCCTATTTGCTTTGGGTGCATTAAACCTCCTATTTCAACCACCATGACAAATGGTACACCACCAAATTACACCTCAATGACACAGTTTGTAGTCCTAGATGTTTAATAGCTCCTCAGTGCTTCAGTTGGAATACATTGGGTTACTTAGGTTCAGGGCATTTATTTTTAACAGCCACTCAACAACCTAATCCCACTTGGGCACTCCAATATTCTTCTTCCTTTGAAAAGCCTCAAAATTTGCCTCCTGTCTGCGTCTTCTTCTGCAAAAGAAACAAGGAGAACATCGGGGTTAGATCACACTGTGTTACATTTCTACCAAGGACTAATTTTAGATCTATAAGTCTACGGAATTTCAGATCATTAATAATCTCCTTGATATCAACTAAAGTTTCTATAAAACCCCTCTGTTTGGAAGTATGCCAAGAAAGGAATAACAAGAATAATTTATGGCCATAGATCAAGAAAGGGTAATCTAATTGTTTCAACCTTAGGTTGTTTAGCATGACCAAGAATTGCAGCAAAAAGACACATTTTTACATCCTGCAGCCCACAGGAAGCATGATCACTGTCACCAAATTTGAATAAAGAACATCTCTAACATTGGATTCTCTCCACACTCTATCAAAATCATCCACCAAAAATGGCCAAGAAATGATAATGACTTTCCACTGACCAACCAACCATCTACAGAAACCCAAAAATGAACCGTACAGGATCACATTATCAAAATATGAACCACTTCTTCACCAACCCAAGTGACCCACTGAGCTAGTTCAACAAAGATAAACCCGAGTCAACTCAACTTCACAAGCTACATACAATTTCAGAAAAGTAAGCACAAGCAGGAATTATCTTCTACTTACCAGAGGCAAAATCAGTCCTTGAAGATGACCGAATCTGCAATTTCCATCAAAGGGTTCAAGCAATCGGCCGAGAATTTCCTTGCAAACATATAAGAATAACTAGAATTTGATTCCCTAAGCCTGTAAATCAGCTCAGGGGACACTTCAGCAGGGTGATAAGTATGTGGATGCCCGTTGACACTGTCAGTCCAATTAACTCTCGTCAATGTGTACTGAGTACAACCGTTGGGATCCTGCATCGACAACATTGTAGGGACATAATGCTCCTCCGGATAGCAAGGGTATAATGTGTACATCCATCCGGATCCTCCATTGACAGAAGCGTCGGAAAATAATGCTCCTCCGGATAGCAAGAATCGACATTCAAACAGGGCAACTTAAACTTCCTCCATAGTTTCCTATCCTTGATAACCATCAAAGTATGCTTTCGTGTAAGCACGAAAAACTGCGAGCCGACACGGAATTCATCGAAATGAACCTCTGGTAGCATCACATTCTCTCCCCTCGCGTTGTACCTATCCCACAAAGTAGGTTCATTGTCAAGAATTTCAATGTAGCTGGAAAACTCCAAATTCCTCGACAATCTGCCCAGATCAAAGAGAAAATTGTAGAAATAATTAAAAGAGTGAAGCGGGATGCAGTGCTGGGAAATCAGCGCGAAGTACGCATTGGAAGGGTCGTCGAGCATCGCGGTGGCGAGGAGGCGGCGAGCGGCGGAGATGAGAGTAGGGGAAGATCTTTGGGTTCTCTTTGAAGGGATAATTTTTCCTTTGAAAACGCCTTCTGGAGGAGGGATTTTGACAAAAGGGTCGGCGTGGATGTATATATTATAGTGTTTGGGGGTGACATTGGCGAAGAAGCGTTCCCATAAAGGGGCGAAATGGAGGGGGGAATTTGTGAGGAAAAGGAAAGCGATTTTGGGCCTGCGGAGGGAGGCGGAGAGGTGAGATTTGGCGGCGGGGAGGCGGGTGGGACGGCGGGAGAAATTGGCGGAATCCATGGCGATGGCTTTGTGGAAGAGGGAGAGGTCGTCGAGCTCATCAGGTAGGGAGATAGAGATTTGGCGTGGAGGGAGTATCCGCGGGGCTACGAAGAAGAACAAAACCGGCAAAGAGAGGAGGAGGATAAGGGCTGGGATTAGTGGGGAGGAGGAAGTGGAGATCACCGGCATGGCTGCGGTTCTATTCTCTCTCTCTCTCTCTCTCCTTTTCTTGGTTAATCAGTACATATAATGGGTTTAAGGGGTTTTAGGGGAGACCTAATATTGTGCGAGCGGTGGCGCTGGGGTTTGGAGCGGCGGCGATTGGTGGGTTACGGTGGTCTAAGAAACGAGAATGTTGATGGAGAAGTGAGGAAGGGGATATTGGGGTGTTGGGGGTATAATGGATTGGTGATAGATAGAGACTGAAGGAGAGAGTGAACAAATGGGGGGAAACTAAGGGAAAAGGGTAGCGGGTGTGGCGGAAGTCAGATATGACGGAAGTGGATGACGGCGTTAACATCATATCACCTTTTTTCTTTTATTCTCTTTTCTCATTTTTGTTTTCTGTTTATTATATCCAAACAAAATACTGTTTTGTTTTCCAGTTACTTTTTCCGACATTTTAGTTACCTCACTTTGGTCTCTCTCTTCATTCACAGTTACACACCACACCACCAAACGTTAATTTGATCGACAAAACAAAACAATCTAATTTAATATTTTTTCTTATTATATTAACTGATTTTCTAACATACATACATAGATATATATATATTCATGTATCCAATCCAAAAATTTTATTCCATATTACTCCAAACTCGATAGTGGATCATGATGCATCATTAAATGTGATTCAAGATGGATCCAATCTTGGTGTTGTGGGCTATTCACATAATTAAAAAAAAATGACAAATGAAAGGAGGCCGCGTGTAAAAGGCAAGACAGAGATTCTTTCACCAAAGCCTCCAACAGGAATCTATGTTCAGTTTGCAGTATTTGAGGTTTTAGCTCGTAAAGAGTGAAGTGATGAGGTCGTCTCTAGATTGGTGGATAGTAATCTTTTATTCGGAGTTTTCGTCGTCTTCCCATCATACAACTCACCAGAAACAAGATATGCACATGAAATGAAATCTAATTAGACAATTCCATTTACAGCTCCAAAAACAATGTAATGTAAAAAACATAGACAGACCAAATTCATTACTCCATGTAAATAAATACTAAATAGTAGTACGATAACATTTCTTTTCCTGGAGAATCCATAACATTGATGAAGAAGATATGAAACCCCGCCGCATAGGTCGAATTGCACGGCTATCGCGGTTCACTTTTCAACTCGGTCGAATAATTCAATGTGAACTCATTGGTGAGGGAACAAGGTACAACCACTCTATCTTAACATTAAGTGTAGAGAGGTAGATATAGTGCCAGGAGAACAGGCATCTGGTAGCTTGAGTAGGAGACGAATGATAATGCTGATGAACCAATGAAAACAACAATTTTTTACGTCGACAGTTGGTGTTTGTACCCGTCTATCTTATGTAATCAACAAGCAGTCTGCCTCCTATCTCAGCCGTTATTCATAGAAGAATCAGGAACTGATACAGAGCATCTATACACGACCATGCCGTTAATGGAAGTGGCTGCTGCAGAATACAAGAGGACATTGTGCTGTTATTGGAAAGTTAACGAGCGACTTGTGGAGTGAGCTTTGGGGGCTTGATATCATTCGCATTCAGTTTGGTTTTGGCCTTCATGGACTTTGGAGCAATAGGAATCCTTTTAACAGCAGGCCGATTGAGTAGCTTGACTGGTTCAGCCCCATGCCGCACCCCTGGTCAAATCAGATTGCAAAAAAACAGGCAAATTCAAATTTGCTCATAAGGGAAGATACTGAGTGACTTCACACTTGGTTCAGCCATGTATGCACCATCATACTTGATTGACAGAATTCAAATGATTTTCAGAAGTGGCCTTTATGAACTAGAATGACATGGATTTGAATATTTGCATTACTAGTGGAACCAGAGAAATTTCACAGGTTGAATCAGAAAACATTTTGGGTTGAATTTGGATGGGTATGTATTCAAAATTATAAGTATGGTAAAAATATTCATGTTAGCAATTATGGAATACCAGCAAAAAATTGTTTTGAGTAGAGCCAGTATGTTCTGTGCCATATAGATGTGCTTGGAACGAGGGGAGAGAGAGACTTACCGCTGTCAGGCAGCGACAATCGCTTATTTCCTGGTTTATCTTCAAGTGCTGATCTCTGTTTAGGAGTACTGCGTGATCTAGGTCCAAGTTTGGTCGTTGAGGCAGCTTCCCCAACCAAGTTTCTGGAAACAGGCCTAGAACTCCTATTAGAAACAAGCGTGGTTGGTGTTGCTTGCACATTTGGTGACTTGCTGGGTGCAGAGCTGCAGCCTTCAGAACGAGAGGCAGCCCTCTTCCCATTTGAAATGTTTGAGTTATTGCTTGAACGAGGAACCATTTTCCCATTTCTAGTATTTGACATTGATCTTTTCCCTGTGGAAATTGACTGAGTTGCGGGTACATCCTGTACATCAGCAGATTCAGCCTCACCAGCTCCTATTTCATCTAACAGGTCAATGTCTAACAAGCAATTTTCCCATGGGCGAACAGCCATCCATCTCTCCAACCAATTCCAGCCCCAGTTGCTCTTATCCGGTTGAAGACCAGCAGGTATTACCTGTTGCCTTGACCCTGCCTGCCACTGTTACAAGAAGGATTCTATTTGAGCACATTAGGAAATTGAAAGAATGATGACAAATTTTTCCATCAAAGAACTTGTGATTTCTGTTCTTCTCAAAATGCAAAGTAAAAATCTTAAGGTCTTAAAGATTCAGTCTTCAAATTATGTCACTGCAGAAGTTTACCATAAGAATCCAAGAATGACGCTCTACCCCAGTGATCTTTCTTTAATTTGAACAAAAGAAGAGGGCAGTTGATGCCAGAATTTCAAGACCTTAAGGATGTAAGATTCTGTTGTGCCCCTGATCACAATTAAGTAACTTGCAGTCTAGCAGAATAATGCAAGAAATCCTCCATTCCATAAACTCTCTTCTAATCTTTACCTCAATAAACTCACTCGAACATTTATATAAAATGATCTTGGTCCATGCTCAAAATCCCTCCGAAAGGACAGAGTACACAAACTAAACCACAAAAGTTCTCAGTAAATCTCATAAACCATACAACACAAGTCTGTGAAACTCTACCAAACATTCCTATCAACTTCCTATCAAGATACATTCTGTATAACAAATGCCAAAATATGTTACTCATGCCTCGCAATGCTGATGCTAAGTCTAAGGAACTTCTGACTGAACACTCTAACATATGGTTTTAAATCTTTTTACAACCGTTTTTTTCTTTCCGGTAAGCATCTGACGAGATACTTTTAGTGTAGCAATTCAAAGATATATAGAGTAACTAATAATTTGTAATGAATATGATAGGTTGGTATAAAATATTGTACTTTCTAATCATTTTAGCTAAATTATGTTTGGGCTGACTGTAAAAGTGTTTACCTGGCGAGCTAAAGCATAAGCCTTAGCTTTTTCACGCTTAGCCGCTGCCTCCTTCCTTTTCAATAACTTGACTTGAATTTCTTGAGCAGACCTACCACCGCCACACCACCCTTCCTGTATTAACAGTCAACAAATTAGAGAAACAAAAGTAAGTGGCAGTAGTTTAAATAATGCTCCGAACCAACGCATTAAAGTGGAGTGTTTCTAGATCATGTAAGGTTTTCACCAATTTAGGAATAAGATTGGGTCCACATAAATATTTATAAATATGAGACCTCGCCATGCAAAGGCATGGCAGAAGGGTTGTCAGTTGTCTGTATCCAATGATCTAATGCACATTCATGAAACACGCCAGAATTTTTTACCAGCCAAGGATTCATTCCACAGTGATATGCCAACTCTTTTTATCAAGGAAAACAATATAAGATTAAGTAATACTACATAACCAACAATAATGTTCATAGCCAACCCACAGAAGAATGATGGTGGATAGAGTAACAATGATACTCGAGCAAAAATAAACTTAATCCCAACTTCTTCTCTTATCTTGATATATTCTATTGTCAGAAGAATTTGTGTTTACCTATTTCAGCACTTGCATATGAGCGAGAGTCCAAGTTAACTGAAAGTTAGAAAGAAAGGAAACTCCTGGAGCTATGAAGCTATATCAGTTTCTGATGTGCTATTTGTAAGTAATTTATATGTCCATCAACATGCAAAATTTCTCTAAAATAGTGTGAAGTGAGAACCATTTCAAAAAAATATTATTAGGGTCTGCAGCTTACTTCAATGTCTTTAACACGAGCCTCGTGTTCGAGTTGTTGTCGAAGTTTCTGCTCTGCTGTTTGATTCTCTAATGTCATACGAACACGGTTCGCTCGGACGCGAGCCTGAACTCTTACTAAAGCTTGCATACAATGGAGAGCAATGGCAGATTGCTTTCTCACAGCATGACCCCTGACAAGAGCTTGAAGTCTCACCAGTCCTCTTAAAGCATGTAAGGCTCGTCTAGCCTGATAGGCAACAAAATAAAGGAATACATGAGTTATTGGAAGGTTAGAAAGTAACTTAGCAGTCTAGAAAAAGAATGACTTGTATACCAAAAATCCTCTGAACGCTGTTTGGATGTGTATGGCTGCCCATTCTTCTCCCATATTCTGTTCAAATTGAGTTGCATTTTGCACCTGAAGTGAAGTAGAAGGCGAGCTAGCCGAGTCTGAAACTGAGTGGAAGTTTGCATCTTCAGCAGCATTTGGCACCTGAAGTTGAGTAGAAGGCGAGCTAACCGAGTCTGAAACTGACTGGAAGTTTGCATCTTCAGCAGCATTTTGCACCTGAAGTTGAGTAGAAGGCGAGCTAACCGAGTCCGAAACTGACTGGAAGTTCGCATCTTCAGCAGCATTTTGCACCTGAAGTGAAGTAGAAGGCGAGCTAGCTGAGTCCGAAACTGACTGGAAGTTTGCATCTTCAGCAGCATTTTGCACCTGAAGTAAAGGAGAAGGCGAGCTAGCTGAATCTGAAACTGACTGGAAATTTGCGTCTTCAGCAGCATTTTGCACCTGAAGTGAAGTAGAAGGCGAGCTAGCTGAGTCTGAAACTGACTGGAAGTTTGCATCTTCAGCACCTTCTATTTCTGTAGCGACATTCTGATTCAACTCATTTTCAAGTATAACACTATCAATTTCAGCTGAGTGTGTCCTTTGGTCCCAAATCGTGTCGGTGCTCCCAGACCCCTGTACGGCGAAACCAATTTGCGATTATAAGTTCATGCCCGTTCAATCAAATTCCTTATATCTGGAACTTAATAGAAATATTACTATTAAGTAACATTCGAAAGGACTGCTGTAGCTGTGCACAGTTTGAGCGGCAAGGAGAAAGGACTGTGGCAGTTGAGTTGGAAAAAAAGCAGGTGCTTCTACCAATTCCTAAAAACCAGGGGATTTGCAAGTGATGGTCCAGGGCCATGGGTTTGGATGTAAAGAAATTTCTTCCTTCCTCAGCTTCTATAAACACCCTATTTTTAGTTCATTTTCTTAATCTAGAATGAGGACAGGCTATGTAGAAAGGGTTCCAGAAGTAAGAAGATAATTTTATCAAATTCCGTGATCTATGAAAAAATATATTTTTTTATGAATTACACATTGTTTTGTCCAAACCATTCATTAAAACTAATCCCGCGCTACTTCCTCTACTTATGGGCAGCTAAATTGACTATGCATAGCTCTCTGCTTCCACCAATTTTGCGCAGCTTAATGTAGGAAAATTACAACATATGGTTAAAAATATGCCTTCTCTTTTGTGTGTGTGCGTGGTGGAGGATGGGGGGATAAAAAATATAATCAGAAACTTCCACTGACATTTTCAACCTTCTCTGGAGACGGTGATTTATTGGATCTCTTCAAATTAAGCAAAGCTTTGACCCATTTCTTCGGCGCACCCATTTCTGTCAGACCTGCCACAAAGAGGTTAAAGAAAGAATGACAATTCGGCATGCATGCAAGAAACAATTTCATAAAAGAAGCCGCAATTTTCCACTCAGAATAGTTCAACAGAGTGTAATACGAGTTAAATACTTCATCTCCAGCTCCCCGAGCACCTGAATTGAGAGGAGAACCGAACTAACCTGCTGTAACAGCTCCTAATTTCAGGACACCCCAATTTCTGTCATCGTGAAATCACTATCCACATACCGGAAGTTCGTTTCGGATAATTTATGGAGACAACTTGGAGAGTTCAACGAGAATTCTATAGATCTGAAACCTATTTCCGGAAATGATGGACCCATCGCCGACGGTCGACAGAGGACACAAAACTGACAAACAATAATGGAACTAGTTGGGCCTAAACGAATAGAAGGCGGTCCCGGATTCTAATCAAATACGGTCTCGGATAACTCTTGGATTTGAATTGAGTCAGTCCTATCCGCACTCTAACCGACAGGATACGGGTTAAGAACTCGGATCTTCGGATTCAATCATCGTGGGCATAAAATCTTCTGTCGGATGTTTTGAGTTCGAATTATATAAGGTAGATGCACGAATGGATTGATACGTGTGTATTAAAAAATTGTAAATTTTAGGATTACAATTTAATTTATAAACCAAAAAATAATATAAAGAATTTACCATAATGATGGGAACATTGTAATCGCATTTTTATTAATTAATCAAGTTTGTATGTATAAAATTTTCCACAAACACTAATGATGCCTCAACTTAATGATAAAATTAAGATTGAGGTCCCATAAACAAATTCGAGTCCCATCGAACTTATGGGTATATATATTTTATTTTATGTGAGTTATTATAATATATTACTATTATTAATCATTAAATTGCTTATAAACTCGTCTAAATCTTTGTAGCACTTAGTGTTTATATATTTTGTAGCATGTAGTCCCACAAATTCACAATTGAAATTAAAAAGAAAAAGAAAAAAGTAGCATATTTGCAATATGATAAAAACACATACTAACCTCCAAATTATTTTATCTGGGTTTAGAAGCGCTTTAATTCCTTAAACTTAGACCTGAAATTGAAAATTGGTATTGTTTTAGTATATTTTTTTGGAATGTCAAATATAATCAATGTCTTTAAAAAAACATGTAATGACAACAAAAGAGGCAAAACCTCATGTAAATCATGTGTATAATTTGAGTTAGTTTGAAGTTTTAACCAAAATCACAAACTGTAATATATAAAAAAATATACATTTGCAACAAAATTACCCGGACAGTCAAAATGTAAAAACTGATGCAAGATGTTTGTTGACGAGAGAAATAATGCAAATTTTAGGATCACAAACATATATATTTTTCTTGAGAGATCATGGCTACAAAAATGCAATGAGGCAAATGATATATATATCTTTTTTTACCCTGAAAAATCAAATAGACCCCGAAAACATTTAGATACGTAAACACATGCTCGGATATGAATAAATACGAAAAAAAGAAATGAGAAAACCTTATATTTCTTGCTGCTCCAGGAAATGAAATATGGTGGATTTATATTCTTAAATCCAATAAAAAGGTTGTAACTAAATCCATGCAACTTCAGTCGACGCTGGAGAATTTGGAAAAGTAAATTTCAGATCTTTTGTGTAATGATTTTTATAATTTTTCCAAAGTGAAGTTGAAAATGGATTTATTCCCTTTTATTTTTGTACAACAACAACGAAAAAAGAAAAAGAAGACAACAAAGAGAGGTGTTTTTTTTTCCTTTTTCATTTTTTGTGCGTTTATGTTTGTAAGAATACATTAGCGTTGGAGAAACAACGAAAATAAAGACTCCATCCAAAAAATGTGGTCAAGAGCACGTAGCGGAGTTACATCGATATTTACCGTCGATTTATTTGAATATACGATATTATCAATTTTAACTGTTTTGTTGTGTGGATAAATAAGAATCTAACGGAGAAATTATACTGTAGAATCGGTAATTATTTTTTATTTCATCTTTTGTTTTGTTTGCTCCTTTTATTTAAGGAGGGAATTCAACATCATTTTTTTATAGTCACTTTTTATAAAATTGTTTTTTTTATGATTAATTATCTTATAATCATTTATACAATTATAGGGCAAAGCTGAGTCGATGTTCTTTTAGGTTAATAGTTTTGCTATTAAATATCATGAGCTCGAAAATTTATTAATAATATAAAATTTATTATATTTTGTGAGTATATTATGAATTGATGATAATCTTGTTACAATACTTTTTCGGTGAAGATTATGGCTCGATTCGGTTTATAATTAGGAGCGAACATTTTGGTCGAATAATTTGAGTCCCGATCAAGTCTGAATATATAAATATATTTTTCTATTTAATAACAACCCGATACTCGATTTATAAAGTTCAAGTAGGGGAATTCTGTCTGTTCAGTTTTCTTGGTGTGTTTTAACTGTTTGTTGTGTAATAATAGTTCAGTTGATTGAATTTAAATTTCTTATTATACTAAATTACTAATATAGTATATTAAAATATTCATAACTTTTATAAACTCAAAACTAAAAGTTATATATTAAAGAAAAACTATAAGTCATTAAATTTGTAATGCTAAATTTGTGAATATCTATAAAAAAAAAAATCTTTTGTCGTACTATTTTTTGAATACTATCCAAATTTACTATTTAATTCATTTATCTTTAATAAAATAAAAATAATCAGAATAGTAATTTCAATATTTTTTTTAATAATCTTACAATTATATATTTTTTTCTCTCACCCATTACTCCTCGTTTCTGTCCCGCTTTATTATTAATGTTTTTTAACTATCACAAATTATCATCTTTTAATAAATCAATAATTATAATTTATTTTTTCTTTCTCACCTCACTCTACTTTATTTTTTCTTTTTTTCTTTTTCCTCTTTCTCATTCCCCACACCACTATTTTTTTGTTTTTCTTCCATAATTTTTTTTTTTCTCTTCATCTCACACTACAATTATTTTCTATATATTTGCAAGGATTGCATATCGCAATAACTATCATCATAACAAAAAAGTAAAGAAAAATGCAATATCGGCACTCTTGAATATCCATAAAATTTGAGTTAGAATCGAGTAATTATTCCAACTATTCTAAATATCAATTACCCAACGTGATTTATTCAGATTGCCGAACCCAACTCGATACCCACACATTGATAGTAGTACGGTGATTAAGTTGTGCAATATTTCGAATTTCAATTCTTAAATTAAAATAATTATAGCAATTTTTAATTTTATTCATTTATATTATATAAAAAAGAAAATGTATTTTTCTATTACAAATGACGGTTATGATACCGCAATACTAATTTTATTGTTATCCCAATAATACTCATAAGTTGATTTTTTTTCCTTTCTTTTTTAGAAATATGATGTGTTGGTTTATATATATATTTTTTGTTCATAATATATTTTAAAATATAAAATATTATTTATTATATGTATACAAGAATGATGACCCACGGCAGCTAGTATGATTAAAAAAATAAGAAAGTAAGATGTTCATTTTCTATCAAAGTTACGAAGATAATAAATTTTTTATTCTCATAAAATCGCTAGTAATTAAATTCAGCAAGGATAATCTTCCTCGAAGCGCCCAGTCAAACACACGTTTTTATAACTAAGTGTTCAAACGGTCAAGACAGAAAGCGCGGTTCTTCTCCTACAAAATTGCGCAGAATGATCTAGAAGCCAAATCCAGGCCGTGTATTGAAAATGGACGGCTGATATCCCCACTCCGAGGCCAAAAGATTATAAGGGAAAAAATGCAGAAATAGGTGGAGAAATCCAGATCATTCAACCTCCTCCAAAATCAGCGCACGAAACACCATCGCTGGATCCAACGGCCAGGATCGGGTCATCGGTCGATCTAACCGTCAAGATATCCCTTGTATAAATGCCCCCGTACCCACTCATGCTTGTTTGAGTCTCTTTTGTTTAGTTGTTTTCCTCGTGGCGATCCATCGCTGCTTTCACTTTCTCTCTCTCAAGTTTGTGAAAATCTGTGCACTAAATTGTCGATCTGTGTCCCAATTGGGTGGATTTATCTTGATTTAGGGTTCTTCAAAAGTAATTGAAGATGTTTGGGAGGGCCCCGAAGAAAAGTGATAATTCCAGGTACTATGAGATTCTTGGGGTGCCCAAGACGGCATCTCCGGATGATTTGAAAAAGGCATACAAGAAAGCAGCTATTAAGAATCATCCTGATAAGGGTGGTGATCCTGAAAAGGTATCAATCGTTATTTTGTCCCCCCCCCCCCTAATTTTTTAATGTTCTTTTCCTGTTGTTTTCGTCAGTTTTTCTTTTCTTTGATGTAGGGTTGTGGCAATTTTCCGTGTTTTATATGTTTCGTCTGTTATGTGGTTAAGTAGCATCAATTACGTTGTAATGGTGAAGGGAATGGAATTAAATAACTGATGCAATTATCTTAGGCACCATTCTGAGCTATAGGTATTAGTGATGGACTTAACTCTTAAGTGAATACCTGTTGCAGCCGGAGCGGCCAGTTCATAATGTCTATATGCTGTGATCTTTAATATCCAATCATTATATGTATACACTATGGTCTTTAAAATTCAATGCGCAGTGGCATATTTAATTAAGCTTGAAGTAGATAGCTAAGTGTTGAAGGTGGCTAGGACTTCATATACACATGGTTATGAAAGTGATTCTGGTTGTTGAACTGAATGGATACATCTTTTGGTTAAATAACTTTATGTTGAATAATTTTGTCTGTCTAAATGTTACTCAAAGAATATGTGATGGGCATTGTTGTTAATTTTGATGGGTTCACATGATGTGATGTTGTTATTGAGCTGATGACTTTGTTAAATCTGTTTTATCCATCTATCCTCTTTTTACTGCTTAATTGAGTGTAAGATTAACACCTAGTGAATTGTTTGTGTCTGCAGTTTAAGGAGCTTGCCCATGCTTATGAGGTATTAAGTGATCCTGAAAAACGTGAAATATATGACCAGTATGGTGAGGATGCACTCAAGGAAGGAATGGGTGGCGGAGGAGGCATGCACGACCCTTTCGACATCTTCTCATCGTTCTTTGGTGGAAGCCCATTCGGAGGTAGATATCTTGCATACAAAAGGATTTTGTATTTTGACATTAATTTGAATTAAGGTCTGGTTACACTGTGTATGTTTGGGTAAGCTGAGGTATAATCGGGACCCTCTTTGTATAACCAGGTGGTGGTAGCAGTAGGGGACGCAGACAAAGACGTGGAGAAGATGTAGTTCATCCATTGAAGGTCTCTCTCGAGGATCTTTATCTTGGGACCACGAAGAAGCTTTCTCTGTCACGTAATGTAATTTGTTCGAAGTGTAGTGGGTAGGTTTCTCACTTTGCCTTGGGGCTTGCAGTTGCTTTGATTGTTCCCGTGATGTCCCATGTGTTTTCTTTGCTTTTCTGGCTGACAGTAAAGGATCGAAATCTGGAGCATCGATGAAATGCTCAGGTTGTCAAGGAACTGGTATGAAGGTAACAATTAGGCAGCTTGGCCCTGGCATGATTCAGCAGATGCAGCATCCCTGCAATGAATGCAAAGGGACAGGTGAAACTATCAGTGACAAAGATCGATGCTCTCAGTGCAAAGGTGAGAAGGTTGTTCAGGAGAAGAAAGTCTTGGAAGTCCATGTTGAAAAAGGCATGCAAAATTTGCAGAAGATTACATTCCCTGGAGAGGCTGATGAGGCGGTATGGTTGTTTAATCTAATTATGATTCTGCGGGACATAAGGTTTGCTATGCTTGTAAGACTGAATATATGCTTGGTTTGAATTCTTTTACAGCCTGACACTGTCACTGGAGATATAGTCTTTGTGCTCCAGCAGAAGGAGCATCCTAAATTCAAGAGAAAGGGCGATGACCTTT
>NC_026153.1:990212-1011561 GCF_000512975.1 Sesamum indicum
CACTGAGGCGTTGTGTGGCTTCCAGTTTATATTGTCTCACCTGGATGGCAGGCAGCTTCTCATCAAATCACAACCGGGAGAAGTTGTGAAGCCTAGTAAGTGTTTCTTCCTTGGCTGTTTGTAAATACTTGGTTCTGCTAGTTTTCCAGTCTACTAATGCACTTTTTGTTGTTTGTTGATGTATGTAGACTCTTACAAGGCGATCAATGATGAAGGAATGCCAATGTATCAAAGGCCATTCATGAAGGGCAAACTGTATATTCATTTCAATGTTGAGTTCCCGGATTCCCTCAGTCTAGATCAAGTTGGCGCCTTGGAGAAAATCCTGCCTCCGAAGCCCCAATCACAATTGACTGATATGGAGATTGATGAATGTGAGGAGACAACCTTACATGATGTCAACATTGAGGATGAAATGAGAAGGAAGGCTCAGCATCAAGAAGCCTATGAAGAGGATGATGAAGATATGCATGGTGGAGCCCAAAGGGTTCAATGTGCTCAACAGTGATGAATTAAGTGTAGAATACTGGCACTTGGGTCTGGTTCAATACTTTTAAGGTCTGTTGCTGGCAGAAGAAATATTTGTCCTTGGGGAAACACTACCCTGTTTGAATTTTATAATGGGAAAAATATAATTCTGTCAAAAGTAAGTGCTACTTTGCATAACTTTTGATACAATTTTGGCTGATTGGCTAGTTTTCTGGTTGGAGATTCTCTGCGTGGGAATGGGAGGATACTCCGGCTGTAACAAAAGCACATGCTAAATACGCCTTTTGGTCATGTTTAAGATGATTCACATTGCTCGAGTATGTTTAAGTGTTTTTTGCTGTTTAATATGTTCTTTTCCATAAATGAGATGGTATTTCTCATATTTTCTTTATAACTGCATTTTACCTTGGTTAAATATATGAGACCCTTGGGTATTTTTATTTGCAGCATTTTTTAGGGGTCAATCTGTGTGAATAATGTTGTATAGCCTTATTATGAATGGAATCTATGTTCAGAGTTTTTCAGACCCCACGACCGGTCAAATGATTTACACTCATGTGAGTGGGTGGCTACTGGGAATTTCGGGAGTTGGACGTCACTGCTCCATATATTTGTGTGATGTTCAATTGTGCCGTTCTGGATCTACTTTCTTTTATGGCACTTTTCCATGAACAAGTTGGTCATATTGCTTGACTTTCTCCTTTGCTTGAACATTTAGGTTTGTTTAGTTTGAGAGCCTATTGTCAACACTATCCGCAACTACAAATATTTTAACAGAACTTAACTGTATTTTCGTTGTTATGTGGTGATGAGGAAAAATGAAGTTTGAAATTTGAACACGTCAAATTCTTGCTTTCTTCAATTCGTTCTTTTTCCCATGGTCTCATTTACAATTTAGGGGTATTTGTACTAATGCTAGCAATAAATGTCGGTTTAAATCAATTTTACCTCCTCGTCAACTGCTAATTTGTCGGTAAGTGTTAATCTAGTAATTATAACGTAATTTAAATTATACAGCATTGATCTTTAGTTGCTTTTTATGGAAAGGGTTTGATTGATTTTCTGTTTGAATCACCATCTGATTGAGAGTTCTTTGTAAGTCTTACACTGGTGGATGAAAGAAACTACAAAAAATTAAGTACTTCATTCCTATTAATTGAACTAACATGTGAGTTGATCTTGTAGTTGTCTGTGTCTATTATAAGGAACTTTTATCCTAAATATGAATCAAAGTATAGATTCAATATTCTAATCATTGTGAGTTGAATATCCGGAAATGTAAAATTATCAAAAGATATTTTGCCTTTTTAACTATGATCGCTTTATTTGCCACTCTCTTTTTTCCCCTCCAATTCACCACACCAACTATAAAAAATTTTGCAAGTTGCCATCTTATACAACTTTGTAAATTTTTTCATAAAAGAATATTATATTCCATACACATGTGCAACAATCTTCATATTTTCTAAAGACACTTGTGCATTTGTCAATTTATATTAGTTAAATTCAATTTTTTTTGTTAAGAGGGAAAATTTAAGAGTATCGTGTAGCTGGGAGCAATTTCGATCTTATGATTTTTTAGATCTTCATCTAAATAACTGTTTATTATTCATAAATCTTGAAAAAAACAAGTGAATGAGTATTATGTACAAGTAGTTTGATTATTCAAATATCTCTATAATATCACGTGAATTTTATGTAATATTCTGCTCCTCATTATTAATGAGTTGACAAACAAAAATCCAACTACGTGTATTGTGCCTTGTGAGCTGAAACCGTAATAAAAGTTTGATGGAGAAACAATTATAAGGTTTCTAAGATGCTAATTAATTCTTAAATAGTGACTTTCATATATTTTGTTATTATTTTAGATTTAATACTTTTATATTTTTTGATATATAATTTATATTTTCACAAGACAACAATTAGTACCATTTTTTCTGATTGGAAACAGTTAAGTTGAGAATGATTTTAAATTGTTACCGTTGATTTTTTCATATTAAATTACAAAAAGAAAAAGAGAAAATATGTCTAAAGGGTGGTTGTGAAAACAGTTATAGAAGCAAAGGTTAGTGAAATATGAAATAAGATATTTATTGGTTTTATAACATATTTCCTTTTTTAAATTAAAAGATTTCAGATGCTCAAATTATTATATTTTTAAATTAAAAAAAAATAGAAAGTGGCGAAATTGCCATTCCTAAAATTTCGTTAGTCCGCCGTCGTATGGTTAAGGTTACGGTAGCCGTAAACAGAAACATTCGTTAAAAGGGAAAAAGGAAAAACCGAAGAAAATGGTAAATTTCTTTCTCTATCAAGAGAGGACATAGAAAAGATACACTAGTATTATACGCACATATATTTGTAGAGAGAGAAGCAGTTGCATTAAGAGAGAGAGAGAGAGAGAGAGAGAGAGAGAGCCTGTGCGTGTTTGGATTGGCCGTCCCGTTTGTATTCCTCGTCACCGCTTCGAAGATAGAGAGATACGGAAAGGAGAGCGAAAATTTGAAGGATAAACGAATTTCTCGCTGTGGGGGAAAAAAGTTTATCAGGATCGGAGCTAGGGCTTCTTTCCAAATGAAGACTCAGAATGCGAGTTGCTGAGAATTCTAGCTCCGATCTTATTGCAGAGCTTTCGAATTTAGGGTTTTTAGGCGGAGATGGACGTGGATTCGGCTATGGCTACCGAGCCCGATCACGATCCGTCGGGGGAGCCTACCACTGTTAATGGCGCCGTTCAGCCCACCGAATCACAATCCTTGTCGCCTCAGCAGCAGCAGCAGCAGGAGGAGGAGCAGCAACAACAACAAAGTAATAATAATGTAAACGGAAATAGTAATAGTGGGAGTGGTGGTGGAGGAGGAGGAGGAGGAGGACCGGTTGTTGCCGGACCACGTTGTGCGCCGATGTATAGTGTGGTGAACGCTATAATCGAGAAGAAGGAGGATGGTCCGGGGCCGCGATGTGGTCATACGCTCACGGCTGTTCCTGCGGTTGGGGAGGAAGGGAGTCCTGGGTATATTGGCCCAAGATTAATTCTGTTTGGAGGGGCAACAGCGCTTGAAGGGAATTCTGCTGCATCAGGGACTCCTTCTTCTGCTGGAAGCGCAGGAATTCGTATGTTCTGTTTGACTTTAGATATACTTGATGATTTGGGACCTTAATGTTCATATGTTTCATAATTGCTGTTAGATGTCCATTATGCTCTGCTTGATGATGCAGTTACCTCAGTTTATTCGAATGCAATTTCTATTCTATCGCATCAGGATCAATGAAGATTCCAAAACAAATTGTTGCACGGATTCTTGTTTTCTGGGTTATATTTTGTTAGTTTATTCATATTTCGTTTCTGTAGATGAAACATAATTTAGTGGGGCATTGCCAAGAGTTGTTTTGTTTGTTCTAGGTTTTATATATGATGAAAAGCTGGATATAAAGGTGGAAATGAATTTGCAGAGATTTGAGTTAGATGACAAAATGGTTAAGTGGTTTCAGCTTTGCCTTTGGTTCTGTGAATTATTTTTATACTTACGTGCTGGAGTTTGTTTGAAAGGAATTTAAATATTGAGCTATGTTGAAGAGCTATAACAGATTTTTAAATTTAAGTGAATCTCTTTCTAAAGTTTGTTGGAGAAGATGAAAGAAAGTTTGGTTGTTAATAGGTTATAGGTGGTAGTCCCACAAAGACCCAGTTCTTAGTGGTGTGCAGTGCGTGTAGTGTTTAATGGTATTGCTTAACTATTATTAGTTAATTACCAAAATGAATCATTAACTCACTATGTAGCTATAAATGTTGCTTATGCAAGCATTTTATTGCAGGGTTGGCAGGGGCTACTGCTGATGTGCATTGTTATGATGTGCTGACAAATAAATGGTCTCGGTAAGCTTAAGTTACAATTATCATGTTGAACTCTTTACACCAAACTTCCGGTTCACTATGGTGTGGTTATTGCTTCTCTTAATAAGGCTCGGGGCTCTAATCTTGCAGCGTTACCCCAATTGGAGAACCACCCACACCCAGGGCAGCTCATGTGGCTACTGCTGTAGGCACCATGGTCGTTATTCAGGTCTGTTGTCGCATGGAATGATGTCGAGAAGTTACCTCATTGTCTTTGTGTTTATCCAACATACAATGATATCATGTTCTTGTCCATCTTCAGGGTGGGATTGGTCCAGCTGGTTTGTCGGCTGAAGATCTTCATGTTCTGGACCTCACACAACAAAGACCAAGATGGCATAGGTTGGGCTCGTTGTAATTATAAACGTATATATATGCTTACTTTGCAGAGTAACTCATGGAAATGAGCACTCGTGTCAACTAAATCGTTTACTTTGTCATTAATGTATTATTCTGTAATATGGGATTGAACTTTAATTTTCTTAGGGTTGTGGTCCAAGGTCCTGGCCCAGGGCCACGCTATGGGCATGTCATGGCTTTGGTGGGACAACGGTATCTGATGGCAATTGGCGGAAATGATGGTTTGTCATGTTCTATTGTCCTCTTCTTCTGTAATGTAACTTTCTGTAGATAAATAATTTGGTACATTATCTTAGGAAAACGTCCCTTAGCTGATGTATGGGCGCTGGACACTGCTGCAAAGCCATATGAATGGCGGAAACTGGAACCAGAGGGTGAAGGTCCGCCTCCTTGCATGTGAGTTTGTTAACTTATTTTCAGTTTTTGATGTCATTATTGCTTTCCTTTTTCTTCAATTTCAATTTTTGTTTCCATCTATGCTCTTTCCTTCTCACTTGCATTTCTTTTGTTGCTAAGTTAAGGCTGTGTGTGCTTGATATTACTTTGTTTTATGTGGAGACAGAGACCATTGAATAGGATATTTGTCTTTTTCTACACCTCAGCTATTTATGAAGACATTTCTTATTATAATGTTCGGCATACACTGTGATTGATAGTTGAAGTTGTATAGGTACTACAAAATACCGATGCAAGCGTATTGAGTTTCTTTCCTTTTGGCATACTCTGGAGGTCTAGAGGCTACCTTTTAGTGTAAGAACAAAAAAGATCCATCTTAAGTAATTGAAAACAGGTAGCAAGTCCTGAAAAAATTGGAGGTGGATTCTTGCCTCACAACCCTAGTTTATTCTTGACTATGGAAACTATATGTATCCACCATTTTGTAGATCCATTCTCCATGTAATGGAGATCCTCGATCCAAAGAGAATTTTCGTTTAGCTTTTCTCTATTAGCTAATCTGTGCTCTCTCTTTAATTTGTTTTTGCATTACTTTTTGCCAGTTGTCCTTTGAGTTTTCTCTTTTGGCGTAATCTCTATTGGTTCGTTATGTTGTTATTTATCATTTACTTATGTCAATTAGTTGCCTCCAGGCACTAAAATTTGTATGTGTTAGTTCTTCTAAATCAGGTTTATCTCTTCATTCTTTCTCAATGATCCATTTTTCAGTGCACGTATTTTTCTCATGTTCTTCATATCCCTTTATAGATCTCCAAAGTACTGGTTTTGCATAAAATTCTGTACCAGCCCATACATTTTGCAATATTTAATTATTTTACTTGTTATGAAATTTTATCTACCGAAGTTATGGGGGTCTTTTATGAGTAATTTCAGACAGGGTTTCTAAGGCTTTGACTTCTCTTGCTGCACTGATTACACTTCTGGTTGTCTATTCAAGCTGTATCCATGTTCTTTTTCACTTTGGTTTTTATGCTGTAACACTTGTGCTACATCCAGGATATGGTAAGCTAGTGATGATTCTGGCTACTTTTTTTAGTACAGAGTCTTGATTCATGCATTATTAAGTGCGAGAATATTTGAAAATGATAAATTATGAAAATGTATTCTGAAGTTGAAACCATGGTCATTGAGGGGGATACTTTCAGATAGGGTTTTACGCTGTTCAAACATGTTTGAGATTCCTCTACTGAAAATAAGAAGGAAAGACTTTCTTGCTTATAGGAAGAAAATGTAAAAATGTTTCCTAGAAATAAGACCAAACAAGACCTTAGGGTGTCCGAACTTGGTTTCTGCCTGAGGTGTTCTCTCCCTTTATTATTGGCCACATTTGCTTTTCTCGTATCATTGAATTATGTCAGTGTTTTAGACTGGTCTTCAAGTGGTGGTCCTCATTGTTCTAGTTTCTGATGGTTGGAATATAAATTTTGTACTAGAGAATTTTGACAGATATTTTTGGACTTTGAATGGTACATGAACTGAAACTTTGACGTTTCATCTTGTTTGTCGACTCTCCCAGGTATGCAACTGCCAGTGCACGCTCTGATGGTCTTCTTCTACTTTGTGGTGGGAGGGACGCAAATAGTGTGGTAAGTGTGATATTTGACATCTTCCCCATGGTCCATGCATATTCATATGACCTCTCCAGATTCACTTGTCCTTTGCTTTACTTAATTAGGACTAGTTATGGTATCCTTTGCTTATTCACTATAGAACTCTTCTATTTGGCTTCTTTCCCCGGAGAATCATCGCTCTGTCTGTCCAAGGTCTCCTGATTTTGTACTTGGTTTTCTCAAATGATGGAGAATGGTCTCTTGTTCTCTTATGTTGGATGCTTTTTTTTTTCTGGATATGGCACAACCAGGGTAGAGGACAGACAGAATATATTAGAGTCACGACCATTGGGTGTTTGTTTCGCATATTGATATGGAGAAACATTAGGTGGATTTCTTAAACTGAAGGTCAACATAAGAAGTATCATTTTTTATGCTTAAATTGAATGGTTGTCTGCATTAATGTACTGCAACTTTTCCTATGTTCCAATTCCTTACTGATTCTTTTACCGAATGGCATAATATGCAGCCTCTTGCTAGTGCCTACGGGCTCGCCAAACATAGAGATGGTCGGTGGGAATGGGCTATTGCTCCTGGTGTCTCACCCTCTCCGAGATATCAGCATGCAGCTGTAAGTTCTTAATTGAATTTCTCTCTTAATAATGTGATTGTATATCTACATGTTTTTGTTTGGCCACATATAATAAAGATCTCTCAGGAAAAATTATGCATTAAATTACTCTCTAGGTTTTTGTTAATGCGCGTCTGCACGTGTCTGGAGGAGCACTTGGCGGTGGGCGCATGGTGGAGGACTCCTCCAGTGTGGCTGGTGCTTTTCTTTATTGAATAGTCTATTGACATTTGTTGCATTGTACAAAGAACACCTAATTAGGTAATGTCTTAAGTAACCTTTTATATTTTCTATGCAGTTTTGGATACTGCAGCTGGAGTCTGGTGTGACACAAAGTCTGTTGTCACAAGTCCAAGGACTGGCAGATACAGTGCTGATGCTGCTGGTGGAGATGCAGCAGTTGAATTGACAAGGCGCTGTAGACATGCTTCTGCTTCTGTTGGTGACTTGATCTTCATCTACGGTGGTCTACGTGGTGGTGAGACATGATACTCTCATAAGATATTCTACTTTTGTTTCTGAGATCATGACGGTGATCGGAGGTTTTGTTAATTTGTACCCCTGGTGACTTGAGTAATTGTGTTTTCTGGATTTTCTTAGGCTTAAGATATTTATGAGGGAGTTAGTTTTTCTGGATGTGGTGTTTCAAATGCCTGGTTATGTGACTATGCACGTCATCTATCCATAATTAATAATAGCTTTCTTAGGAAATTGTTGTTTTAGTAGTCTGATGTTGTTATGCATGTCTGTGTAGAGATGACGTGCTAACTCTGGACACCACTAGCCTTTGATATTTTTATCTGCTTACTTTGCTGACTCCTGTGATTTTTTAGTTCCTTTATTGTTCTGATCAAAATAATCCCAAACGGCTGGCAGATTTTCCAGAAGGTATGAACCTTCCTGAAGTTCTTCTCAAATACCAAAAAAATGCAATGGTATTTGGTGAAATTGGAAACTTGATCCCTAAAGTGAAATTCTGAGAAGCTGGATGTATAGATACGAATTCATTTATTTCATTTTAGCTAAATTTAACCAATTGAATTTAGGATAGTGGTAAAATGTTTGTAAGTAATCAGACATTATGCTCTGTTGACATTGATTTTCCTTGCTTAGTGGTTTAGGATCTAAATACCGGAAGTGCAAGTTAAATAATCATCAATTTTAACTGTATACATCATAGACACTGCAGAATAGATCTACCAATTTGTGTGCACCAGTAACAAGTATTCTTATCCATCTGAGAACCCTGGAATACCTCTGCGTCAAGCTGGCAGACAGGAATTATGAAGGAAAATTTGCATAATGGAATGAAATGGACAGTTGGGCCAGGGGAGAGAGAGAGAGAGAGCTTTCTAAGCTATAATCCAGATGACTTTATATCAGCTCCTAATCTCTAGAAACTTGCTTGTGAATGATGAAAGTAGTAAAATTGATAGACGAGATGCATCCTTGTCACTTACATTCATGAAATAAGTGATAGGGTGGAATGAAAAATGCAATTTTTATTAATCGTATGTTTTTGGTACTTTTTGTTGGTGTAAATGAGAATCGTATTCAAAACCTTTTAGAGCTGTTAAAAGAATATTTTGAGCATTCTGATTGTTGACTTGTTGGAAAATATTTTCAATGATCAGCTGCAGAAATGTTGTCACATGAGTTTGCTCCTCCTGATGACATGTTTAGAACTTTAGGATGCAATATGCTATTCCTCTATCTGATCTTCTGGGAATTGTTCTTTTGATGGTCATGTAGATGACAGTGTGTCCTAAATGCATGATGCATGTCATATGCCCCTACTTGGATTCTCTTTATCGTTGTATTGAAATATTATTGACATCTGAATGTCTCATGAGTTTATTCGGATATCAATTGCATGCTTTTGGGTTCCATATCTGACAATTCTTATCCGTATTTTCCCAGAACTTTAATCTAGAACTTTGTTTAGGATATGGCTCATTGGATACCATTTATTTGAATCTTATATGGAGTATGAGACAAGTCATATTAATAGTTGAAATGTTCCCACAGGGGTGCTGCTTGATGACTTGCTTGTGGCTGAGGATCTGGCTGCTGCTGAAACAACTAGTGCAGCCTCACACGCAGCTGCTGCTGCTGCTGCCTCCAATTTGCAGCAAGGGAGGTTACAAAGCAGATATGGATTTACTGATGATAGAACAAGGGTACCTGTACCTGATGCTGGTCCTGATGGTGCAGTTGTGGTAGGGAATCCTGTTGCTCCACCTGTAAATGGTGATATGTATACAGATATAAGCACAGAGAATGCCATGCTCCAAGGTTCCAGGTAAATCTCTATGTTGCCTTTCAGTGTGATGTGCAATTCTTTCATTAGCTTTCTTTGTTGGCTGCTTGGTTGGGGAACTAATTATGATATTCTGCACAGAACGCTGACCAAAGGTGTCGATTACTTAGTTGAGGCTTCTGCGGCAGAGGCTGAGGCTATTAGTGCTACATTAGCTGCTGCTAAAGCTCGGGAGGTTAATGGAGAAGTCGAGCTGCCTGACAGAGATCGTGGGGCGGAGGCAACCCCAAGTGGAAAACAAATATCTACTTTGATCAAACCTGATTCTGTAGTGTCAAACAATTCTGCCCCACCTGGAGTTCGGCTGCATCATCGTGCTGTCAGTATCAGGACAACAAATATATTACTTCACTGATTACTGTTGACTTGATGTGGTTTTATTAAGCTAGCAATATATATACAGGTGGTTGTAGCTGCAGAGACTGGTGGTGCTTTAGGTGGTATGGTCAGACAGCTTTCAATCGATCAGTTCGAGAATGAAGGCAGGCGGGTCAGTTATGGAACCCCAGAAAATGCAACAGCAGCTAGGAAACTTTTAGATCGACAAATGTCAATCAACAGTATACCTAAGAAGGTATTTCCCCTTTGCCACAACATTTGATTGTATGACTTTTGGGGTACTAATACTGTATTTGTATGATTTCGATGCTGTCAGAATAAAAGGAGTACAATGTTGAGTTTGAATGTAATTTCCAGTGCCTACTGTTGCCTGCTTCCCCTATTTTTGCATTCATAGATGGCACATGTTGCCGTTTGGGTTGTGCCTGTGGCAATTCAAGTGCTTTAGGATAGTTTTAGAAGAAAGTGTGTTTCTCAATAATAAGTGCAGTAGACCTTGATTAAAAGGTTATATTTCATGTTCCTGTCAATTGTCCTAACACTTGTTTCAGTAAGTTTTTTAACTGTACGCCATGATTTTGGTTTCTTCACTGTATATCATGACAACTCATTGAAGATTTTGCTAAATGGTACTAAAAGGTTTTCTGAAGTTTGGCCTCATTGCCTCTCGCTGCCTGCCAGGTTATTGCTCATCTTCTGAAACCTCGTGGATGGAAGCCTCCAGTTCGAAGACAATTTTTCTTGGATTGCAATGAGATTGCTGATCTTTGCGATAGTGCTGAGAGAATTTTTGCAACTGAACCTACTGTACTACAGCTCAGAGCCCCTATAAAAATTTTTGGTGATTTGCATGGCCAATTTGGAGATCTTATGCGACTTTTTGATGAGTATGGATCACCTTCTACTGCAGGAGATATAGCGTGAGTTTTTCTATCTGCTCGCCTGCATCTTTTGATGTTATTTTCATTTTTGGACATAAAAATATCTGCTACCCTAGCATTGTCTCATGCTAATTGGTCTATTTATTGATTTTTTTTCTGATGAAATGACACTTCTTTATTATATAAGTTGTGGTGGTTGCCCAAAAGGAGTATTACGACTCATATCATAAGTAACAATGTTGTGGTTCCATTTGTAATAGGAGTGGCAATCTTATTTTCTGATGATTTTATGGGGTTTAGTCAATATTTTTCCCAAAGTGATTCTGGTTGAAACACTCCAAAATGCACCATTTTGTAGACAGTACATGACAATGGACCAAACAAAAATCATGGTTTAGCACTTGGTATCTGCAAGAAGGATTGTTAGCTATCTGTTGCGGTAGCTACATTTATTGGGACTTTGCAGATGCTTTTCTTTTGCTAGGTCTCGCTTGCTGTGCACATGCCTGCTTAGTCGAAAGGCTGTATCTTGATTCGTAGAGTGGTGCTAGATGGAACAACATTGTTAGACTTAAATGGTATGTAATGACTCTGTGTAACAAGTAAAAGTTAGTCAGATTATCGTGCTCCTTAAAACATGAGTCATGTGTACATTCCTTTCTCTTAATTCTCATGATAATATAGGATGAGCCTTAAGAGTATTTTTCACATCATTGTTGGTAACATCAACACGGATGTATTTTTAACTCCCAGCATTTTTAAGTTAATTGTTGCTAAGATCAATTTCTTCAGTCTTACTAGTACAGTCGCCCACCTACCCACAAGAAAATGTGAACAATTTTATGTGCTGTTTGAACTTAAACTCCTTTTGATATCAAATTTGGCAGCTTTCATGGGATGCTGATTTTTGTTAACATTTATCAGATATATTGATTATCTCTTCTTGGGAGATTATGTTGATCGTGGCCAACACAGTTTGGAAACCATTTCTCTTCTTCTTGCTTTGAAGGTATCTGCCCGTGTTGTCTTTTCTTTCTTTTTCTTCACTATGAACCTGGGAAATCACAAGTATTCTCCTTGCTTTCATGGTGTTTTCCAATTCAACAAGTGATGCAATCTTTTCTTGTTGTAGTGGTTCAAGAAATAAAGCTTATAACTGATGCTTTCTGCAAATACATGAATGTGTAGGTTGAGCATCCGCATCAGGTGCATTTGATCCGTGGTAATCATGAAGCTGCAGACATCAATGCTCTTTTTGGCTTTCGAATTGAGTGCATTGAGCGTTTGGTAAATACCAAAGTTCTGTTAGTTTGTGCATTATAATCTGGATGAAGCCATAGAACTGATGAAATTTCCTGAATAGGGCGAGAGAGACGGAATATGGGCCTGGCACCGGATAAACAGATTGTTCAACTGGCTTCCTCTGGCTGCATTAATTGAGAAAAAGATTATCTGTATGCATGGTGGTATTGGGAGATCAATAAACCATGTAGAACAGATCGAAAATATTCAGCGTCCAATTCCTATGGAAGCAGGATCAATTGTTCTTATGGACTTGTTGTGGTTGGTGAATGTTGTTTCTCATCCTTTTGTTATTCTTCTTTATTTCCTAGAATTTGTGTTCTTGATCTGATATTTTTCCCTGTAGGTCTGATCCCACTGAAAATGACAGTGTGGAAGGACTGCGACCAAATGCAAGAGGTCCTGGGTTAGTAACCTTTGGGGTGGGTGTTTCTCTCATCCTGTTCTGTCAAATTCCCCTAGTTCTATCAAAAAGCTTAATAGGACTGCTTACAACTCTGTGTTTCTTATGCAATTAATAGGATTTAGGGTGCAAACTTCTGGATTTAGCTAAACACTAACCCTCAACCAAAACCTGAAACAGCTAACCTTGAAATTTCTAGACCTGTTTACTTGCTGTGGAAGAGAGAAGAGCATTAGACTGTTGATTGTGGGGCAGTCACTGAACTTGCATGAATATTGATGAAGGTGGGCAGGGAGGCGTGGGAGATGGCTGGTATTGGATTGGGAATGGGTGGAGAAGGGAAAGAAAGTAGGAAGCTAAAATGAACAAGGGGAAAAAGGTGGTTGGAAAGCAGAAAGCATGCAGAAGAAATTGATTACAGTGAGGGAGGAAAACAAAGAAAGAGGAGAAAGTGGGAAGAGAAGAAAGAAAAAAGAAAGAAGACAAATAAAAAGGGGAAGTCTGTGTGTTTCTTTTTCTTAAATTTAGGGGGATCATACTTCTGATGATTATGCTCATGTGGTCCCTAATCTGCACATTGCAGTCCAAAAATTTACTGGGTCCTTAGTGTTGTTTCTGATGTAATTTGATGTTGTAGTCAAGAATGAATGTAGAAACCTTGGTCTTATGTTAAGAAATTTATGGGGCACTTCCATGTTAAGAAATTTTCATGCTGGAAACTTAAGGACTCAATCAGTTGAAAGAGTAGTTGGAAATTAGTATCCTGGGCTGTTAGATTGTGAAATCTCATAATGTGTTTCTATTTTTAATATTTGTGGAAGACCTAGTTAGTTGAGCACAAAAAAGAGTTTAAGTGTCATTCAGAATTAAGGTTCACTATCATTTAGCAGAATCATATAGGTTTCTTGAGTCTACTTAGCAGATTCTTGTTCTCATTTTGCATAAATCTGACTTCCTTGATACTTGATTCTTAATCGAGCGAGGACAAAAGGAGAAAATGTAAATTGGTTAAATCTGATGAAGGGTGATACAAGATAAATGTCCATTTAGTGCTGCATAATGTGTACCCTCCATGGCATTGTTCTCTTCAGTCAAGTTGCTGTTTATGGGTCCAAAATCTCCTGGATTTAAAGAGGACAAGGTCAACAATCTGATGCCTGCCTGATTACAAAGTCTCAGGCTGCTTGAGAGCTTTCTAATTACTATATCATTGTAAAGTGTAAATGACACATTCATGAAAAGTGGTGATTGTTTCAGGTGCTATTATCTTCTGTATTGCTCTGACCACCATAACTTCTCTAAAGTACTTTGCAATATTCATATTGTTTATAGTTCTCAGGGTAATTCCTGATTGAATAATAGAAATCAGATTTATTTTGACTGTGAGTTTGTATTTTTCACATTCAAGATGGGTTCTAGAATAGTGTGTTGAAGCATAGTTGTTGAGAATTGTTCCTGAAATATGCCGCAATTCCAACTTTCCACCTTAAAATCTTATGATTATGGTTTTCATTTCTCAGTTACAGTACATGTGGGTAAAGTAAATTATTGGACGTTGGCACACGAGGAGAATTTTGTTATAGCTTCTTGTTTTTGTATCTTATGATTCACTCAAGTTTCTTTACCTCTGCAGCCTGACCGTGTCATGGAATTTTGTAACAACAACGATCTTCAGTTGATTGTTCGAGCACATGAATGCGTAATGGATGGATTTGAAAGATTTGCACAGGGACATTTAATTACTCTCTTTTCGGCCACAAACTACTGTGGTATGTCCTAATTTTGAAAGATTACTCCTTTTTGCTTATGTGTCCACCTTTCAGTTGTTGCTTATGTGTCCACCTTTCAGTTGTTGCCTTATGATTTGAAGGTTCACTCTTGGGCTTTTATTTTAATTTATGCAGGTACTGCAAATAATGCTGGTGCTATCTTGGTTTTGGGTAGAGATTTGGTTGTTGTACCTAAACTTATTCATCCATTGCCACCTGCAATCTCATCTCCAGAAACCTCTCCTGAACACCATATTGAAGACACTTGGATGCAGGTGCTACATCTTTTCTCCAGCCATTCCTTTTCCCTGTGATCTCTGTAACTAAATCTTCTTATCATGTGCTGATTGCTTCTCAATTTTTGCACCTTTCCTAAAATTTGGTTTGAATTTAGGAGCTCAATGCTAACCGGCCACCTACACCAACTAGAGGGCGTCCTCAAGTTGCTAATGACAGAGGTTCTCTTGCTTGGATTTAGATTATGGTCCCAGATTGTTTTCCTATAATTCTTCCAGGCTCGTGCTAACACCTGGAATTTCCAGTGGTTTGTACATAGCATCACGCCATATGGAGAATTCTGCAAAGAGCTGTATTCTTCCTGTAGGCTCATGCATTTGATAAGCCTTTTGGGAGATGAGGGGACAAGTTTTTACAGCAGGATCACAGGATATATACATAGTTGTGCTGATTTCGGTAGTGTCCACTGTACATGAGAAACAGGTAGTAAGAATTTTCATTTCTTCCTTGGGTGGGCAGAGCAGGCTGGGTATTTCTTGTTAGTTCTCTTATATATTTTTCCCCCCCTTTTTTTTGTCCTTCATGTAGGTGTATTATATATTATTCTCTATTTTAAGAGGACATGAGGTCCCCATACGTAATTGGTGAGATATATCATGTTGAAATCGTGTTTTGTTCTTGTAAAATAGAGGGTGTTGCCTTGTGTATTTTGTTTCTCTATGTAATATGTACAATGTAACCATTGTGTGATGATAAGAGGCTGTTTTCCATTCACATTGACTGGTTTTTGTCATTAGGTGCTGGTGTTTTCAGCTTCTATTAACAATAAGTCAAGTTTTGACTAGATACAGTGGTTTTTCTTGTGGAAATTTTCTGCTTTTCAAGTCATTGGAGCTTGGGATCCATTGGTAACTAGAGCTGCGACTAGTAATGAACTCATTTTATGTTGTGATTTACCTTTGCCATTGCCAGTGAATTTTGTTGACAATTCTTAACTTTGTTATTGGATTTAATGAATCCCTTTTATTGGATATTATAGCATCTGAAACTACAGGGTGCTAGTAAAAGTGTTCTATTGCTTTCAGATGGAGAAATTATGTGCATTTTCACTGTCAGCCAACAAGCTTTGTTAAGTTTAGTAATCTTACCCATTGGATTGGAGAACTAGAACATTTCTATTATAATCAAAATGTTAATGTCAATCGATGTACAGAAATTTAATTTCCGCTCCCTGGTAGATGCTGTTGGTTTTACATGATGTACCATACAACTGGAGGTTGGTTTTACACGATGTACTATATCAATGGAGGAGCAGCTATTTGGTCCTTGCTGCATACAGAACACCGGATATGATTAGGTCAATTCAGCTGCATTGCACAACAATTGGCACAATATCAGATTCAGGTTGACACAATTTCCAGCACTACCCTTTGGAAAGTTTTCCAAGAGGGCTCCTATTTGGTTAATGAGATGTATGCGGTGGCTACACTGACTACCCTCGCTCATTTCATAGGTCTCTTTGATAGTAGGATTTTGTTAGGGTCCTTTGTTTTGAGCTTCGGCAGTCAAACAAGCAGCTTGTTGTCTGGACCTTCAACTATAGTTGTACATCTTGATACTAAATGGACAAGATTCTCTCTGCATACCAACAGAGAAACAGTGCAATGCATGTGAAAAAGGTAAAATTACACTCACCCATAAAACAGATAACTGATGGTGTATGTTTTATGCACAAGACCGTGAAATATGAAATTTAGGTGATAAGTGATACAGACCAAAATGTTAACAAGAAGCAATATTGGCGTCAATCGCCTTTACCTCATCCACTGATGACTTTAACTTGGTGGCAGTGTCTTTTTTCCCTCTTTGCTTTAAGTTCTTCTCCAAGGAATAACTAGAACAGTCAGCAACAACAGAAAGCATGCATAATATTCCCTACTAGCCTAAAAGTCTATCATGATAAAATCCGATCAACTGCGTCTTTCTCATTTTATTATGTTGAGTACAAAGATCCATCTCTAAAACTGAGATATCAGAACTGTGAAGCACTGTAATCCAAATATAAAACAACAAAGAAGATGGCACACAGTTGGAGTAGGTCCTCCACATGAAAGGCGTCTGGGCAAACCTTTAGCAGCATTAACTTGGTTCAAAAGATCTCTCTCTGTCTCATGGGTCGACTAAAATTTGTTGACCTTTTGCTAATACTATATTGTTTGAGTTGCAATTTGAAAAACATTCATGAACTAGATAGAAAATTTTTAAATTCTACCTGCACAACCAATTATCCGAGAAGTGTGATGAAATTTGACAAAAAAAGAGAAGTGCAATGATGCCACACATGACTTGAGAAAGAGATGTATTCTACTTGCACGAAGCTACTACTGAGGTCACACTGTAACAAAAGGAATTTAAATGCAAATGATAGATAAAATAACAGAGATCCTCCCAAATTCATTTATTGTGTTTAACCTACTGTATCTGCAATGCGGGACACAACTACCACCATGCAAACAATTTCCACCTTGACGAATGGAACCTTAATCATAAAAAAGAATTGTAAACCTATACAAGTAATCCAACCCAAAGTACTTAATAGAACTTCTTGTGTTTAGTAGTAACAAGAGTTCCAAAGTTATGCTACATTGCTGAATATCTAAACTCCAAATAGATAAGCATTAGCTCACGAGGGATTGGTAGAACTATACAATTAACAGGAGGACGGAAGAAGGCCACCTAACTCGGCTAAAGAGTCATAACTTTTATTGTTCTTGCAGGAAATATCACTTCTTGAACAATAATATAGAGTTATTACCTCCAATTACCTCCTTTGCTTGTGGGTGTTTACATTTATCAGGGTGAACTAATAAAGACAACTGTAAGAGGACAATCTAATGCTAAAACAATTCTCATTGTTACTTGATGATATCCATAAACAACCCAATACTCATTTGTTTGACTAGCTGAAAAGATCACCTTATGATATTGTTTCTTCACATACTCCACAGATGAATCAAATGGTAAACTAAGATACCCAAATTTATTTTAACTTGAAGCATAAGAGGATCCTACAGGAGTCCAGAAGTTTCGAGATATATCAGCACCAAAGAAAAATAATAAATTAAGGCACCTCGTGATGCTTGCATTTGTCAGCAAATGTAGGAATCAGAAAAGAAGAATCAACAACAAGATACCCTTAACAAAAAGGACAAACTTAAGGACTGATATTTTACAACGCAATGGAGTCAGTTGAATCTCTACAATCTATAGTTCGTAATTTCCAATTTGCTATTGCAAGGGATACGTTTATATTACGAAACCTTTCCTAAACTTATCGACTTCAATCACTCATCCGTTTCACTTTTCCTTTTAAACTATAACACTATCCACACATACGAAAGCAATACTGATAACAAATTCGTGTTCTTCTTCTTATCAATTTTATGGAAAAAAAATGCCCAAAAAAAAACAAAGGAACGAACAAGAGCCACAACTGAAACAAGTTAAAAGAATTCTTCGTCCACCACGAAACCTATATTTATATTTATCTTAAAACCTGCTCATTTCATTTTCGCGCTCAACCCCGCTCACTTTAACGAAGAATTTCTTGAGTATCAGATCTTGATCGGCGGCGTGTGCGTCGGGCGCCCCCTCGTTGTCACAGTGTCAACCATCGGGGCTTTTGTATTCTCTCAACGGTCAAATAATAATTATCAATATTTCACTATTATAAGAAGGACCAAATTCATTTCCGGTTTTTGAGGTTTGGGCCTAGTACGAGTTTTGGTCTGGGCTTGAATCTGAGCCCATCAGGCCCAACTCATGTTATCCCTTCTTTCTTTTGCTCCATTTTTTCTATTTTTTTTAAACTTTTTCTTAACAATTATTCACCCAAACACACAAGTTCGAACACAAGATTTTTCGTATTTTTATTTTTTTTCTTTTATTGGTTCATATTTGTAAAAATAATTAAAAAGAAAGAGAAAAAAACTTCAAAAAGAGGGTTCTTAATTACCAACAATTATAATAATTTCTCATGTGTATTATTTATTATGTAATCAATTAACTGATTATGTTTTAATTGAATAAAAAAATTCCCCAGAGTAATTATGAACTCCATAATTTTTTTTTTAATTTTTTTCCAGCTAATGGAGACCTTTCTTTTGATGTCTTGAAAGCATGAAGTGAAAGTGCTTTGTAATAATTCACTTGAAACATATGTTTTGTGTTACATAATTATATGTGAGCCACATGTTGTTAAATCCTTAATCCAAAAGGACAAGAACAAATCAAGAACATTGGATCATGATGTTCCCAAGATGAAGATCAAAAGGACCAGAAATGACATATACATATATAAATCATCATCACCCCATTGGTCCAATTTTTACAAAAGTGAAACTCCATTATGATGAATGCAGAGACAGAAAAGACAGCCCACCAAGTCAAACATGGTGCTGATCAAAGATTTTGTTTCATACTGCTTAGGAAAAATCCTGCTACTAATAACATAAGCTGATCATGGGCTCAATCAAACTTATGAAAAATGTTGTATTTCTCACTCCCCATTCATGCTTATTTCGACAGGGTTTTCTTTTTTTACACATAGGATGGTAGTTTACATGATTAATAATATTTTGTGGGGATTAATGATATTAATGGATTTAATTAACAGTTTAATTTTTTTTTTTCTTTTTGAGATGTTAACCAATCAGGAGGTGGCAATGCAGTATGGCTCCCAGATTAGTAGTGACCTCCTTGACTCCTTGCATCCTCTAATGTATGGAACGAAGTACTCTGTTTTGTTCCCTTTCATTACCACCATTTCTTGGTTCTCAGCCACCTTGGTGGTGGCGGCGGCGGCGGTGTTGAGGTGTGTGGACTGTGGGGTAGTGATGAAGCTGCCGCCACTTGAGACGGCGGTCTTGTTGCGCCAGAAGTACTCGTAAACGTTGAAAGAGGCTGCAGGCGGTGGCGGTGGTGGTGGGATCAGCCGTGCCACCCTGGGCGGTGGCGGGAGCGACTGCGGTATTGGGAACTCCTCTGTCATCACTTGATCATCATGATTGAAGTTCTTGGACCATGTGGGATTCTTGTTCCCTATTGCCATAAGCTTTTTCATCACCAGCCCTGTTTTGTGCACACTTATCATACCATTGGGCAAAGATCTTGAGTTTTGCTCCACCACAAACGCCTCTTCTTTGAACTTCTCCTCCGCCACATATTCATCCTCTAAGCCACCATCGTCACCGTCCTCAAACCTCTCCTCCTCCGGCGGAACATCTTCATCAACTTCTTCCATATTATCGAACACTTTCTCGAACTCTTGCACTCTATTTTCCTTAGAAGAGGGTGTAGTATTGATCAAAGTAAGAACAAGGCGGCCGTCTTGGCGTTGTGCGTGGAAATTGTTTCTTGGTGGAACAGAAACCGCTTCAACAACAAGCCTGCCATTTTCCCGGTGGGCTTGCATGTGGATTGAAGCTCCATTGCCGCCGGCAATGGAAGGCAGCGGAGGCGGAAATGGCCGCGCCGGCGACTTCTTATACTTGGCAACATGTGAACCCGGAAAGGGATTCAACTCCTTGGAGCTCTCTTCTCGCACAGCTCTTTCTCTCTCTTTATCTTCATCTCCATCACTCAGAGAGTAAGAGGAAAAGCAATCAGAGCCAGTCTCCGACCCAAGACTCTCAGTACAAATCTCAAGACTCTTCTCACTCAAACTGCTTGTCGATCTTTTAACGAGAGGGTGGACATACGGCGGCGGGAGGCAAGAACTCTCACTCTTCTGAGTGAGAATGGAACCCCAAACACTAATCTCCGCCGGTTTCCGCCCCTCAGTCCTCTCTTTCTCCGCCTGAATCGACCTCCAAACATCATCCTGCCCTGGAATCTTTTCATATTCCTCTTCACTTTCAGATGATGATGATGATGAAGAAGAAGAGCAGCTCATCTTTTTCACTGGGGAGAAGAACCCATTTTGCTGAAGCCATTTCTTGGACGACATATCAGCTGAGAGAGTTCTCCTAATGGATTTGGCCTTGGATCTCTCGCAGTCAGAACCAAGAATGGTGACTATCCCTTGTTTCATCGGCACCTCCTCGTCCACAACCTTTACAGTAGGCGGAGATGGAATCAGGCGATTTGGGCTCATTTCTTCAGCTGTAATGGTGCAAGAAAACACTTGTTCAACCTCTCTGCAAAACCAAGAATCCGAAAAAAATATATAAGTCCCGATCGAGTCACAATTCAAAGCACAAAAACAAATAGAAGATTTCATTACAACATCAAGAAACTGGAAATGGAGTGTACCTCAAATCAAGCAAACAACAGCATCCACGAACAGAAAAGGGAGTGGATGGCAGTTGAAAGCTGAGCTTGTAAGAGAATGAGGAGGAGGATGATAACGATGATGAGGATATTGTGGTTCTTGGCTTGATTGCAAATGGGAAGGGTGAGAGTGGGGTGGTATTTGTAGGAGGGCAAAATGCCTATGGAACCGTGTCCAATGGGACCCGCTTCCCTACGCCACCATGAAAAGACCATTTTCATCACTTGTTTTATAAATCGTTTTTTTTATATTCTACGGTGGTACCAGTGGTACTGCTAGAGTCGGGTTTGTTTTTTCAGGAATGATGATGAGAATATATGTGAGGTGAATTGAAAGTCGGGTTTCGCTGTTCTGGCCTCTAGTATGGGATTCTGCCAGACAGA
>NC_026153.1:1011711-1053705 GCF_000512975.1 Sesamum indicum
AAGTTGAATGGATGGTTTAACTCAACTTATAAATTTCAATTCATCAATATTTAGTCACACGACCAGTGAATTACACCCATAATTCGAATTGTGATTTAGGAAAATAAATATGATTTTTGAGTGGATTGGATAATTTGACGAGTTTTAAATATTATTTTTAGAGTTGGTGGAAAAGAGAATAGATATGTATTTTGGTAGGGAAGTTTTAGTCCAAATCAACTATGGAGAAATATGATGTTGAGAATGAGAATGAGATCCACCCCATTCTAATTGTTATACTTGCTGTAACAACGGATTGAATTTTCTAATATAATTTTTCTTGTATTTCACACATATATGCATTCCACGTATAAAATTTTATCTTAGATAAGATTGACGATATAATCTTAGTACATGTGGTATGTATATATAACACGAAGTAGATGCAACAAGAATTGTAATAGAAAATCCAATCCGGTACACGAGAATGGAACCCCAAATTAGTATATGATGACAATTAAAAAAAGATCTACTTATGAACAATTTCAATGGTAAGTTTGAGAGTTTATAATTAAAATTATGTGTTGGATTCCACAAATATGGGTATATAATATCAAAATGAAGTTTGTCCCTTCACATGATTTGTGATGTGTTATTTATTACTAAATAATTAAATTAATCATATGATAATCAGACGTTGTCAAGTCTCTTAACTAATTAATCAAACTTAAAACGAGGTTAAAAAAAGAAAAAAGAAATAATAAATTAGCGACAGCCACATTAATCAGGAAATGCTTTGTAGTTGTAGGAGAGACAGTGCAATGCATTATGCATATATGCCCTAATGAACGATACATGTGAGACTCGAAAAAGAGACCAAATGATATTTTTACCTAAAACGAATTAATCCTGAAAGCGAGGGCTCACGACAAACAAGATAAGGTTAACATCACAAGAATATTACCCCCTCACCCAATTTACAATTAGCCGGTAAAGCATAAATGAGTTGATGATTGGATGAAAATGGCTTAAGAAGGAAGCTAAGGGAATCCCCTTTCAAGACCCACCATCATTGCGACCCCAAAAATTCCATTATTAACAATTCCCATTAAAGAATCCTCCCTACATTTATATATATATATATATATATGCATTAATATTCTATTTACTTATATATATATCCAGCTGTCTTCACCAGTACGATGATTTAATGATTAAATTTTTAATTATTCTCCACATGCATATCACGAGTCTGAAATTCATGGAGAATGTAGAAATCATCATTCGACATATGTGTATTATGCATTGATAGTGCCCGATCTCTTAATAATCTGTCTAGTGGAGATTAACGAGCTTAACCAATTTGAGGGAAATTCCAATTCCAACTAATGAGCTAGTTGAGATTAATGAGCTAGCGGGCAATGGTAACCAATTTGAGGAAAAAATGCCAATTTGAATTAAATTTGATTTGGTTCGAATCTAATTTGAGTTAGAATTTTTTCTAAATAAATAGATCTCGACAAGTTTTAATGAAAGTTATTTTATGAGGGTTAAATTTTCATTTACTGAGGCATGTATACATATATATATATATGTGTGGGTGTAATGTGTATTTTTTATTTTCAAGAAGTCTCTAGACTCTAGGTCCAAGACAACCATTATCAATCGTATAATATGTTGAGCTTTGATATTTGACAATATAAACAGACACATCTAGTAATATTTTTTCAGATATATTTATTTAGTACATGTATGGATAATTATACATAAATAAAATATAAATGGACATTTAATTAAATATATATATGTAAATTAAGCGTGCATGGAGTCACGTACGTTCGTCCAGAAAAGAACAGAGTTTGATAGTTGTTTTGTATGTTTACATGCATGTATGATGTATGATAGGTAGAGTAGTGTAGTGCATGGTGATACGTATTGGATTGAACTATTACAAAAAGTTAGTGATGTTGATGAGTTTGATAGAAAATTTTTTGTACGTGAGTGTATATATACGTGTGTGGCTCTCCCTTTCTTTTTCTTGATTTTTTTCTTTTAATTTTTTAGGTTTGGTTGGTGGGATGAAGTACGTATGTGTTGGTTTAATTAATTGGATTTATTATATAGTTGTTTTGTTTTTGTTAATTATAGTCACTACAAGTGTTCATTTTCATAAAAAATTTAATTAATTGAGATTTTGAACAGTTGCAAACTGCCTTACACATACATTGGCCTTAGTTTACATGCATGTTGTATATATATTTATATATTCAAATTAATATCTAATACAGTATCTTTTTTTTTTTATTTTTTCCTGCATGAATTTTCACAATCTTTTTCATAGTGGGGATTTCATTTCATTTACTGATACTCCTTTTTACATCCAATTTCTTATTTTTTATTTTCTTTGTAATTAACTTAACATTAATTGAAAATATATTATTATTATTATTTTTACTACTACTACTATATACTACATATATATGACAAGAAAGTATACTCAAAGAACTCTTACCAGTCAAATTGAGAAAAATTCTTATTCAAATTAAGTTTATCGAATCAAATCAATCACAATGCAAATGCATCACACTTGTTATGTGATTTTCTCTAAACTGTACATCAATTACACGATAAATATGTTACACTTGCCATATAATTGGTTCAGATTTGACTGAGTCGGGTCCGAATAAGAATTTTTCCCAAATCGAACTGATCACTAAGTAAACAAACCTGACCATCTCAACCGTTCAATTTAAAATTTCCTGACAACCCATATTTATCTAGTCGAATTAAAATTTCTTCCTGAAATCAATAAACCCAACCACAAAAAAAATCGTACCAATTATTTTATATTTAAATGAAATAAAAGTTATAGATCCGCATGGAGCGGAGTGTGATTGAAAAAAATGATAGGATGGGTGATTTAATGGGGATAGATTGTGTGAGAACAATACAAAATCTCAACTTCATTGGATTGGGAGAGAGTGAGAGTGAGAGTGAGAGTAGGAAGGCAAAGAAAGAAAAGGTTGGATGCTCTTTGTCTCCCTAAAAGCAATGCCTATGCCACTCATATTCCTTTACCTCTACCCTTATCTATTTCTTTTTCTTTTTTCTTTTTTTCTTTCTCACTCGTATATATATATATAAGTTCAGCCTACCCCACCCTACCTAGCACCGCTTAGCTTCCCAAATTTTACCAATTAATGTTCAACAGAATTTGATGCTTACTATCAGAATGATATATACTCCTATATTATTTTTATTTTAATTTATATGGAAAAGTATGTGAATACCTATGATATATAGAGATGCAATAAGTTTCTTCTTCTTTCTTTCTTACTTTGTTTTTGGAGGGCGGGGAAGTTTGTCTATGTTATAGGAAATGGATACACATAGAGAGAAATATGATATTTTGTAATGGTTAATTATCACGTGAAATATGATAAATAGTAATTAAAAACGGTGCTGAAATGACTATTGAAAGTTGTTTCATAAAAAATAACTAAAATACTTTGCATGACTAAAAATCATCATATTTATGGATCAACCATTGTGGAAGCTTGAGCTTTTCTTAAGTTGAATTGTTATGATTATGATCCATAGTTTTGATCTACCACTTATATATTTTAAACCTTAGTCATTTGTAACGTAAGAACAATTATTTTCTTTTGTGCAGCGATAATCTCTCTTTTGGAGAAAGAGCATTTTTCATTTTTTGGTCCTATTGATTATAGAATTACCACTTTTGGTCTCATAACTTTAAAAAATCAACATTTTTTTTATCCCATAACACATTTTCATTATATGTTTAATAGTTAAGGCCACATGGCCATTAAGTGTATTGGATCAAAAAGTTACTTTTTAAAAGTTATGGAACCAAGAGTGAAAATTTCATAATCAATAGGACCAAAAATATAAAGGCCCTAATGGACATTTTCTGTTAAAATATCTAATGAGAAAGTTCCATAGAACCAAAAATTGAAAGGCTCTAAATTATGGAATGAAAAGTGTTAATTTTTTCTCTTTCTTTTTTACTGATTTGAACACCGGACTCAATTTATTAGGTCTACAATTAGCATTGCCGACTATATATAAATATATATTTGTTTAATTCATACGTATTCATGAATCCTTTGATTATCAAAAAGCCTAAAAGGATTCCAACTCCGGCATCATCATCAACTCTAACTAACTAAAAAACTTAGTTTTTTAGAGAGCATTAACATTAGAAAAATTCATTAATTTTTCCAAGTTTAATGAGACGTACGATCTCCTTGCAAGATGCTGCATTACCATGATATAGAATTGCATACTTTTCTTGCCAAGTCAACCCAAGAAACGATTGGGTGAGGAGGGTCTCACCCCAATTTTTAAAAAATCCAATCGTACAATTTATAGAATTTTAAATAAAAATTGATGATTAAAACCCAATAGAAAATGTAGGCATCTATGCGAAAATGATGAATTTAATTATCCCCATTTTGACTAAATTAAGTTCTTCATTAATTTAGTAAAAGTTATGTGCGTACCAGTATTTAAAGTAATTACACTATAATAAAATGATCATTAGTATGTGATCGTCGTGTCCTTTTCGTTTCCAGACACATTGTAAAGCATGCGGATTAGGTTAACTTTTAAAATTAAGTATCTAATTAGTGGCTTGACTATTAATACTTTTATTTCTTCATGCAATTAACTTAATCATTTTTAAGTCAAATGAGGTGTGATTTGTGGATTCGACCCGCAACAATAATGCTTCTTTTATTTTATTTTTATTTTAAAAAAGTGAAAATTATGATTTGCGATTCATCGTTGACTGTCCTATAATTTTACTAAATTGAATAAATAAATTTTGACTTTAGTATTTTATTAAAATTCATATTAATAAATATATATTCTTAGCGATCAAAATCATAATCATCGTCTTTTAAATTTTTATCTTATCTATTTTAATTATGTTATTTGTATTCTTCCTACATTCGACACGACTTTTTCCATTGACATATATTGAAATTTTGACAATAAAATTTAGTACAATTATTAATGTATTGATTGAATTGAGGTATTGTTCAGTATCAAGATGAGTTATATTATAATTTATTTACTGCTATTAATTAGTAATAAAAAAATTTATAGTTGTTGGTTAGTTATCCATATTTGATATTAATAATTGCGTATATTGAAATTTATAATGTAATAATGATCAATCACTAAAAAAAATTATTAAATAAATTAGCAAAACACATTTCACCATATTAAGGTAAATACTTTTTTTTAAAATTTAGAAAAAGGAACATGAATTTTGATGACATCATCATCCTTAATGATCCAAAAAGAAAAAGAGAGCAACATGGAAATATGAGAGCGCAAAAAGAAAAAAAGAAAATTTAATAAAACCAAAAGTAATTACGTTAAATTCTCAAGAAAGAATATCACAATATTTGTCTGAGTTTGAATATTCCATGTTTTCCACTCTAAATTCTTAATAACATGGAGAAATTTATATCTATATATTTTTATAAAGTGGGAGAACGAGCAAAGGTTATGGAAAGAGAGCATATGGTTCTGTCCACTAAGAGATAGCAGCTTTAACACCACCTCTCCCAACACTTGTTTGCTCTATCTTCATATATATTCCCAGTTGCACTTGAGATTGAGACTCACACTCAATTCCATCTCATCCCTCCTTGAGATTTTAATTTCAAATCTCTTGTTTAATCAGATTATGATATCATATCTTATTTTATAAAAAATTAAATTTTTTAATATTAATATCTTAGCACTATTTTTATATATTATTCATCTATTTTTCTTAAATTTTTAATTATAAAGGGAAAAAAATGTTGTTTTTGAACAGACCAATATTGCACGCGCACATATATTTTCATTTAACCCTTTAATTATCACGATTTTTTATTGGGAAAAAAGAAAGAAAATAATTTATTTTGGACCAAGTAAAAATATATCAAAATTTGGAAAATATAAGTAATATTGAGAGTGCTGTTACTTTCATTCTTTTCTAGAAGGAAGAGGAGTACCATTATCCGTGGAGGTAGGTCTCGTACGCAACTTGATGTTGCTGAACCAATTAAATTAATTTTTTTTCTTAATATTCTTTTATTTGAAAAATAATAATTTTGAAGGAAATAAAATGTTCATATACATAATAAAACATATTATTGTCTATATATTACATCATGAAAACGAGCTTAAATATATTCAAATGGTAAACTTGAGGCTTTACAACGGAAGAATTGCGCAGTTCGAGTCACATGTATTGGTATATGGTTACTTTTGAATCAATCTTTGAATTCTACATGTTGAACGGTGTAATAACTTATATTCTATATAAAGAAATGAAGAAAAAAACAGACAAGTAAGAGTAATTAAAGAGTTCTATTAGGCAATGATGGTGTGATTGCTATAGACTTCATGTAATTTGAAAAATTATATCTAGTACCCTTGAATTTTGCTTCTCTATAACAAATAGGTTCCTTCGTTAGTCAAAATCCAATGCACTTGTTGATATTTATGAATATAAATTGATATTTACCGTCGATTGATTTATTATTGACTTATTGCAAGTTGAATAATTTTTTTTGACTAGACTATCCTAATAGTTGTGAAAATATACCTCATCATATGCATTAATATGCGAAGATGTATAAGGATAATTTGATCATAAAAAAATTGATTTGACGTGTAATAAGTTAGTCGGGGTAAATATGATTTTTTTTCTCTTTTTTTTTTTTTGTTAATATGAGTAAAATTCGAGGAACTTTAATTAACGAATGAACTTATTTATTAGATGGAAGCTAACCTCATGAGTACTAGATGCAATTTTTCAAATCAAATGAAATTTATGTGTAATTATATCACATCTTATATGAAAGAAGTGTAATTATCACTAAATTAATTGTAATTTTATGAGAATGAGATTTAAATGTGTCGAATAAATTCATATATAGATAGATGATGTATGTGCTTAACATGCAGAAAATGTATTTTAAAATTATTTAATGTGAAAAGGGGGTTATGTTGAGGGGTAGAAAGAGAATATATATTTATATATATAATATATTTATAGTATGTGATGAGGTTAAAATAAAGGTTGCAATAAAAGTTTCAATAATTTGATGAATTATTTAAGGAAAAAATCCGAGTTGCAAGTCCCGAGGAATGGCAGTGGCACACGTGTATGTCGCCCATAAATGGAAACAAAGTATGGTTCCTATGGTTTCTGTAATAATATATATATATATAATAATTCATCCACTTTACATATGTTGATGGCATGACAAAATGTGACGAATTTGTGTTTTTCCTTTTCTAAAAAAGACGCTTTCCTATTGGTTTATACTTTATATTTCCATTATGTTAATTGAATATATATTTATATATAGAGTGAGAGAATAAAATTGAAATGTTATAGAAAATATTTCTATTTTTAGAAAGAAAATTATAATTTTGATACCATTATTTAGGGCCTCTTGAAATATTGGTGCCTTAATTTTAAAACTTAAAAAGGTATTCTAATAACAAAAATATTTTAGTACTTTTGTTAAATATCTTACAGCAAGACAAAGTCCAACATTAAATTAAGTGTCTTCATGTGACTAGCGATCGAAAAACTGTAAAAATAACAAAAAAGGACCAAAGAAATTTATAATTTTGGTTCGAATTTACATTATTTTACGACACAATAAAAATAAATTCAAGTTATAATTTGAGTTTGAATATTAGAAAATTTCAATGTATAATATGTTTTTACATATATATATATATATATATATATATGGTACTTTAAAATTTTCATCAAATTGTTTAGTATTTCTAAAGCAATGCATGAAATGGCAAAAGGGCATTCTCCATAAAGTTAAAAAAGAGGTCGTAAGGCCAATAAATGCAATAAATTAAAACCAATTTGTCGTGAAAAAGGAAGTAAAAATAATCATAAAAAAAGGTTCTCCAATCACAGGGCTAGTTTTTGGCTGGCAATTCATATTGCTACACATGGAAATCCAACACAACAAATAAATTACCAATTCCTGAAATTAATTAAAGTAGTTCTTTTCTACTACATTCTTAATTTCTCAAATCAAATGTTGATTTAAAATTTTTTTAAAAAAATGCGTCAATGTTTTAGATAATTAAACTCAATCTAAACCCGCGTCATAAATTTAATTACATAAGTTTTTTTATTCTAATAAATGATCTAATGTTCGTGTTAAAATTAAATCAGCAAGAAAATTAAATGTAACGTGGACTCAATTAATAAAATGCAAAATAAGTAATATGCGACGTTCTTTATTTTTTAATTAAAATTAATTATATAAATGATTATATCATATATATCAATTGCTGATCGATAGTTATCAACAATAAGTATTTATACAAAAAAACTTTGTAAAATATATAATAAAATTACTTATATTTTAATGGAAATAAAACAAAAATGTAGGTATATAATAGGCTATTGGGACATATAGCTTCAGAACAAAGTTTTGACGAGTCAAAAATTGGAATAAAATAATAGAGGGATGATGGGGCATTTTACACCCACAATTAAAAGACAATCTAATGGTCCTAAAGTTTTGATTTTAGGACAACATACAATCGACAACCTTTTGTTAGACTTACTTTCATTACATATATACTTTTTGCTTTGCTTAAAGTTTTCCTTCGACTTTTTGTACGTTTTATTTCATTGTAATAATATAATAAATATATTTTCTATTATTGCTTGTAAGTACTAAAGGTTAGGTTCATTCCTCTCCAATTGAGAGTTATTATTATTTATATTTTTATTATGATCAAATAGATTAATAATTTCAAATCACAATATGTGCATATTAAAAAATGAATAAATAAGAAAATCGCCATGAAAGCAAATTTATTTATTCTATTATAAAATAAAAATATTTTATTGTATCGACGGTTAAATGAAGCAATTTACCTTCTTATACAGGGAGGTAAATTACTTCATTTTAAAAATCATAAGGGGATAAATTATTGTATTTTAAAAAATATAGGGAGGTAAATGACTATTTATTTTTTTCATAAGGGAGTAATTTAAGCATTTGCGATATCATAAAAGAGTTGCTTGCATTTTTTCACTTAAAAAAACGGTGAGAATAGTAAATATTTTTTTAATAATTTTCGCAAACTTCTTTCTTTCTTACCCATCACAGTCTCATACTATATTTATTTTTTCTCATCGCGGCCAGGATTAGTATTGAAATAAGAGTTGATTTTCAATTTCACTCGTGGAGTTCAAATTTTTATTTTTTACTTATCAAGAAATCTCAAACTTTACCATTTTATAAAATGTTTAAATATATACCCATAAAATAGAAACGTGTGTAATAAAGTCAAGTACGTCATCAGGAGCCACTTGTCAATTAAGGAAAGAGAAAATATTTAGGGGGTAGATTTTGCTTAAATACAAAATTGAAAAACGATGATTTTTTTCCTCAATAAATAAATTTTATACACACAATATTTATATATATTAAAATCAATATATAATATAATAAGAAATTATTATAATTTTTTAAAATAAATTAAATTAAAATAAACTCACATGAAGTTATCATAAATATAAATACTCACGTCAATTATTTGAAAAATTATAAATATCTTTCAAAATTAACGATCGTCTAATAAATACATATCTATAATGGGTTGTCATGAGGGGATATTTGTTAAATGACTATTAATTTTATCATTTATTTATATTTTTTTAAAAATAATAATAAAATATTTATATTGTAATTTGACCCAATAAAAAAGAACACAAAGCCAAACAAAAAGTAAGGGTAAAAGAAAAGGGATTAATTATTTAAATATTATTAAAAAAATTATATAAATATAATTTATATAAAACGTATAACAAATTTAGGTCTATCCGCGACTCAACCTGAATTTTTTTTTTTTTTAAGAAAAAATAGGCGAGTCATGGATAGCATCCACGACATGGTTGAATTAATGTCTTTTGGTATGGTATATCGTATCATACATCCATGATATAATGTAAATAATGCCTTTTATGGTATATCGTACCCTACAATGCTATCCACGACCCGCCTATTTTTTTTTAAAAGAAAAAATTACGTCAAATCGCAGATGTGATTTGCGGCTCGACCTAAATTTGTTATACATTTTATATATATTATATTTATATAATTTTTAATCATATTTAAATAATTAACCCAAAGGAAAAGGGTAAAAAAGAAAAAGGGAAGATATTCGGGTCCAAGGAGGATGGCTTTTGAGGAAAGAGGAGAGCAGTGAGCACTCCACTCTCAGTTATTCGCATTGCCATTATTGGGGTGTTTGGGAATTGGATGATCTCTATTCCTATTCCCACTCCAACAAAGACATTGAAAGCGATTGCACTACACATATGTCAGATTAATTCCCCCCTACTTCCTTTTCGCGATGGCTACCAATCAGAACCACCAATCCCCTTCCGCCACGTGGTCCAATCTCTACATCAACACGTTTCATCTTTCTGTTCGTCCATATTTCCTACTCTCTACATCCATGCTATTTAATAATTAATTAAAATCGATACAAATATATAATAATGTATATATTTAGTAATATATGAGTTTGAATTATAAATAAATTTAATTTGGCATATACAACTTGTTTCCCTTTCAATGTAGACAGGCATGAAAGTATAGGATCAGACATATGTATTTTTGTTAGTTTAATTTATTTCTCATAATATTTGCAAGTGGGACTTTTATATTATCATATTAGGATGTTGGACCTGTGTAGTAATGCAGTTTGAATAAGTTATTTATTAAAAATATCAGTGTTCATTTCAAAAAAATCAACACAAAATTAAAAATCAAATTATTATTCTTAGTATATTTTATGTATTTTTTCAACCAAAAAAAAAAAAAAAGGAAACAAAATGCGTACTTATCATCCACCTCATCAAGAAATACTATCCTACATATACATATATCTACCGTTGAAGATTGACACGTGGCATGTCTATTCGTAGACAACTTTGTGGTCAATTCCTGGTCCAAGTTCTGTAGACCTAGCGGTGGCTATAGGGTTTGGTTTATTTTCATCTCAATAAAAAGAGAGAGTGAGAGAGAGTAGTCGTGAGTGTGTGTGGGTGTGAAGGGTTTTGATTCCTACAAATTGGCAGCCAGCCCAGCGGAATCAGCGGTCAGTATATTCCTAGTCTAGAGTACGTACGTGCCCTCCTTCCATACATTTTGCATTTGTTCCTACTTTTTCTTGCTCCCACCTTTTTTGTCTACAGTTTTTTATTGCATTATCCTGTCTCCAAACTCATTTCATTTTTCTTTTCCTTTTTTTGATTTGTCCTCATGTACGTCCATGTTTGTTTTTTCTGTTTTCATACGTTAGTTTTTCCTTTTTGTTTGTGTGCGATGAGAGTCTGTATATTATCATTTCGTATTAAATAAAAGATGAGAGATTTAAATAATATATATATTTTGAAATTCTTAGCATCACATTTTTTAAGGATAAAAAATCTGTAAAATGATGTTTCATATCGAGATGGACGGTGCTGCCCATATCTTCTCTTAATTATTTAATATGTATTTGGATTTAAGATGCAAGTAGTTTTAAGGTGTTTTAAATATATTTTTAACAAATAATTTCTAAAACAAACATAAAAATGTAGGAGAAATATTTTATGACTATAAAATTGCACAGAAGCAATATCTACCAAAGTATCTATTTAGAATCCCATGACAAGTTAAAATTCTTTTTTCTTTTTTTTCTAAATTCTGTAAAAAAAAAATTACTTTCAATAAAATAATTTAGATCAAGATACCGGACTATCTTCGCAGTTTGTTGCCTTGGATGGCTTGGGCAACATTTCGATTGAATTGAAACTATAATTCAAAAGGGTGATTTTTATTTTATATAGTTATAATGTACAGATGTCAATCAAATCAAAACTCTTTAATCTTGATTGGCTCATAGGTCACAAGTGATTTCAAACTCATAATCAATCAATGGTGAAAAGTAATTTCAGTATAGTACACAGGTTGGATTTGATTCTGATAACAGTCCAAAACGACAGTTTATGTAAGATTCTGACAACTATGTGCACGAATTTATATAGAGCCGTACTATATACCCACCAAACACTATCTTGCAATATTATAGTTTTGCTATCCAGGAAAAAAAAAAATTGATACCTTCTTGTTTTGTTCCTAATGGATTCTGGAATGACTAAATTGCCTTTCCAAATTGAGTGCAAAACATCTGCAAAAGCAAAAGGCTACTAGTATGAGTGCTATTTGTGGAACAACATTTGTGTACCAAAGAAAAGGCATAAAGCTAGGGTTTGAGTTGTGAGATGCCCCCTATTGTGATGGGACTTAAAAAGGATAAGATGAATTTCGAATTTCTTTCTATTTTTTCCTATTTCCTTTTTTTTTTTTGATTTAATTAAACTATGGATTCGTTGTCGTGAATTTGAGTATGCAAGAAACGTGTTTACATGCATTAATATAAATTTTTTTCTATTTTTTTTTAATTTCTGTACGATTCTTGTAAAGGCTGATATAAATCCTAATTCGTCTTGGGATTCGGAAATATAAATATATCAGATATAAATTTAAGTAACATGGATCATGCGCATGCCGAATGTGAAATGATCAAGATGGAAAGTATTTTTCAGCTTCTTTAAATTTAATTTAAACTAAAATAATCAAAAATAATACCTAATAACCCATGATATATTCATTTAGCTTCGAATAATATTGATAATACTTAAAATATATATGATGAATTAAGAAAAGAATACATTCTAAAAGATAATTTTCAAACATTGTATGTATATAAGGAAAAACAGTAGTTTTGGTTCTTTACTTTTTTCCAATTTAGTCCACGATATTCTCATATTGCATTTCATAACTTGAATATTTTTTTAAATTTTAGTCCTTAAGTCAATAATTAACGGAGAAAGCACGTGCCCCCATAATGAATGAAAAATGCACTTGAGAAGAAAAATGTTTAAGTTATGAGAAATACAATGTAGTAAATTGAAAAAATTCCTAAAATACAAATTTCCCTCTACAAAATCTATAGGAATATTTGGGTGTCTATATGTATTGGGCATGCATATAAATGGTATATCCAGCAGGACAGATCATGCAATCTCTCCTATGTGCAGTGTGCAGAAATTTGTCTGCCTAGGAAGCACTTGCAAATTGATGTATGTTAAGTTGTGAAGATTGATTTGAAGAAGAAAAGGATAACCTGATTCAACTTAGAATTCCCAAGTTGAGTTGGAGAAGGATAACCCGATTCAAAGTTGAGTTGGAGAAGGATAACCTCATTCAACTTAGAAATCCCAAGTTGAGTTGGAAAAAGGATAAGTCATGGCTATATATACTACTCTTATTAGCATTGTTTTAATAGAGCAAAGTAGAATAGAGTAGAGAGAAAAGAAAGAGTGGAGACGAGGGTGAGTGTTGTTTTTCACGTGTGGTGAAGACTTGCATACAAGTGTGTGTGTGTTGTACTCCTCAATTTTCCTCCTCTTTGAGTGTTTTCTCCTGGCTTAGTATCGCCCCCAGACGTAGGATTTATATCCAAACTGGGTTAACAAATTCGTGTGTCTTTTACTGCCTTCATATTCCACCTGTTATCCATCTTAACCCGATCCATTTCCTAACAACTGGTATCAAGAGCCTGGTTCAAGGAGTTAAGATGGAGGGAAAGTTTCCAGTCGAACGGTTCAATGGTTCCGACTTTGGGTTTTGGCGTATGCAGATGGAGGCCTACCTGTACGGGAAGGACCTGTACGAACCACTTGCAGAGAAGTCCGAGAAGACGAGTGATGAAGAATGGAAGGTGCTCGATCGAAAGGCGATGAGCGCAATAATCCTGTCGCTCTCTCGGAATGTCGCCTATCATGTGAAGGGAGCAAAGAGCACGAAGGAAGTTCTACAGACTCTTGCCGATATGTACGAGAAACCCTCAGCAATGAACAAGGTTATGCTGATGAAAAAACTATTCAGGTTGCAGATGGAGGAGAGGAAGTCGGTGGCCGATCACCTCAATGACTTCAACCAACTCACGACACAGCTGGCGTCTGTGGATATCGTGTTTGACGATGAGGTAAAAGCGTTAATTTTGCTTTCATCTTTACCTGACAGTTGGGATGTGGTTGTTACTTCAGTGAGCACTTCGTCTGGGAAGGAGAAGATGAAGTTCGACAACATCAGAGACATGATGTTGAACGAGGAAACCCGTAGAAAGCAAACGGGTGGATCATCTGGCTCTGCGCTACATACAGAGTCCAGAGGGAGACCTGACACACGGGGTAAATACCGTGGAAGGTCAAGGTCAAGGTCCAGGGGGAAGAACAAGGGCAAGAAGGAGATGGTGTGCTGGAACTGCGAGAAGCCCGGACACATGAAAAGCGAATGTCGGGCGCCAAAGAAGGAAAAGGAGGGCCGAACAGCGAATGCCGCGACGGAGGAGATCACGGATGCACTCTTGTTGAGTGTGAGCAGTTCTTCCGATGATTGGGTTGTGGATTCAGGGGCCTCATTCCACTCATGCAGCAACAAAGACATCATGGAGCCATACACCTCAGGTGATTTTGGCTTAGTTTATCTTGCAGATAACAAACCCCTCAAGATTGTAGGAAAGGGAGATGTGCGGATCAAATCAACGAATGGGTCATGCTGGACCCTACATGATGTGAGACACATACCAGGACTGAAAAGGAACTTGATCTCAGTCGGACAGCTGGATAGTGATGGATTCCACACGACGTTTGGAGACGCGAAGTGGAAGATCAGTCGGGGAGCAATGACTTTGGCTCGAGGACTAAAGTCGGGAACGCTCTACATGGCGGGAGGATCCAGTTCAAACATCCCCTTTGCAGGAACTGTATCGCAGGCTAACCTGTGGCACAATCGCTTGGGCCACATGAGCGAGAAAGGAATGAACGTGCTGAAGTCGAAAGGACGGTTGCCCGAGTTAAAATCGGTGGAGGTGGGTCATTGTGAACACTGCGTGTTCGGAAAGCAGAAGCGGGTGAGCTTCTTGACCACAGGAAGAACTCCGAGGAAAGAAAAGTTGGAGCTTGTTCACACCGATTTGTGGGGGCCAGCACCAGTGTCATCTCTTGGTGGATCAACGTACTACATGACATTCGTCGATGACTCCACTAGAAAGGTATGGGTGTATTTCTTAAAAAGAAAATCTGATGCCTTTGATACATTCAGGAGATGGAGGGCACTAGTGGAAAATGAGACAGGTCTACAAGTGAAATGTCTCAGATCGGATAACGGTGGCGAGTACAACAGTGAAGGTATCAAGAATTACTGCGCCGACCATGGAATCCGAATGCAGAAAACAATCCCGGGGACACCTCAGCAAAATGGCGTTGCTGAGAGGATGAACAGAACACTGAATGAGCGTGCGAGATGCATGCGATTGAAGAGCGGACTACCAAAGATGTTTTGGGCAGATGCAGTCAACACGGCTGCTTTCTTGATCAATCGAGGGCCTTCTGTCCCGTTGAACAACAGGATACCAGAAGAGGTATGGAGTGGTAAGAAAGTGGATCTTTCTTTCTTACGTACGTTTGGTTGTTCAGCCTATATTTTGAACGATGATCGGACTAAGCTGGATGCTAAGTCGATTAAATGTACATTCATTGGGTATGGGACTGACGAATTTGGGTATAGATTCTGGGATGATCAAAACCGGAAAATAATTCGTAGTAGGAATGTTATATTCAATGAGGATGTAATGTACAACGACAGGAAGGTAAGCCCGGACGATGACAAGAAGGAAAGGGAATTTGTTGATCTCGATATTTCAAATTCCGGGATCATGAGACCAGCAGATACGGATTCAGTGGGAGTTCAGACGGACGAAACCGAACAAACGGAGATAGAGCCAGAACCAGTATCGGAGGAACCGATTACTGAAAGCAGCACACCCTTGGCACTGGGTCGAGAACCGAGGCTGAGAAGGGCCCCAGATAGGTACTCCCCCTCTCTTTATTACTTGCTTTTGTCTGATTGTGGAGAACCCGAATGTTACGCAGAGGCAGTCAATGATGTCCACAAGAGCAAGTGGGAGCTTGCGATGAACGACGAGATGAACTCGTTGAAGAAAAACAACACATGGGAATTGTGTCAGCTCCCAAAAGGAAAGAAGGCCCTACAGAACAGATGGGTCTATCGGGTTAAGGAAGAATCAGACGGGAAGAAGCGGTACAAGGCAAGACTCGTAGTAAAGGGATTCCAACAAAGATACGGTATTGACTTTACTGATGTTTTTACACCTGTTGTCAAGTTAACTACTATTCGTCTTGTGTTGAGCATGGTAGCGGCAGAGAACTTGGAGTTACAACAGATGGATGTAAAGACAGCCTTCCTACACGGGGATCTTGAGGAGGAGATATACATGGTACAACCAGAGGGGTATAATGGAGATGATCAGCAGGTGTGTCGCCTGAAGAAAAGCCTGTATGGATTGAAACAGGCTCCGCGGCAGTGGTACAGGAAGTTTGACAACTTCATGCTAGAGATAGGTTTCTCTAGATGCAATGCTGATCATTGCTGCTACGTGAAGAGGTTCGATGAGTTTTTTATCATTCTACTCCTGTATGTTGATGACATGTTGATAGCAGGATCAAATGTCAAGGAGATCAATAGGCTCAAGGATCAGTTATCGAGGAAGTTTGACATGAAAGATCTTGGCGAAGCAAGACAGATATTGGGCATGAAAATCACAAGGGACAAAGGTATTGGTAAATTATGGTTATCTCAATCTGATTATATTGAGAAGGTATTATGCAGATTCAAGATGGAAAATGCAAAACCGGTTGGAACGCCATTGGGAAATCAGTTCAAACTATCCAACAGTGATTCGCCCCAGACTGACTCCGAACGTGCAAAGATGAGAGTCACACCGTATGCCTCAGCAATTGGGAGCCTGATGTATGCTATGATCTGTACTCGACCGGATATAGCACATGCAGTGGGAGTAGTTAGCCGTTTTATGAGCAATCCAGGAGTGATGCACTGGGAAGCTGTGAAATGGATTCTTAGGTACCTGAGGGGTACTAAGGACCGAGCATTGGTGTTTGGTAAGGGCAAGCTTACCTTGTTTGGGTTTGTTGACGCTGATTTTGCAGGGAGTGACTATGACAAAAGGAGGAGCACTACAGGGTACGTGTTCACATATGGCGGTACAGCCGTATCCTGGGTCTCAAAGTTGCAGAAGGTTGTCACACTGTCCACGACGGAAGCTGAGTACGTGGCAGTTACTGAGGCAGCTAAGGAGCTCATTTGGCTGCAACACTTGTTGGGTGAATTAGGGAAACCTCAGGCAGATGTGATTCTTCATAGCGATAGCCAGAGTGCGATCCATCTGGCAAAGAATCCCGCGTTCCATTCGCGGACAAAGCACATCGAGATCAAGTACCATTTCATCCGACAACTTCTGGAGAAGAAGGCACTGCAGCTGGAGAAGATCCAAGGAGAAAAGAATCCTGCGGACATGCTGACCAAGGCGGTTGCGATGGCGAAGTTGAAGCTGTGTACGGCTTCGACTGGCCTTGATGACTAGAGTAGACAAACCCGGCGGTACCAAGAAAGAAGTGGAGAAAAGCTAATCAATCTTCAAGTGGGAGATTGTTAAGTTGTGAAGATTGATTTGAAGAAGAAAAGGATAACCTGATTCAACTTAGAATTCCCAAGTTGAGTTGGAGAAGGATAACCCGATTCAAAGTTGAGTTGGAGAAGGATAACCTCATTCAACTTAGAAATCCCAAGTTGAGTTGGAAAAAGGATAAGTCATGGCTATATATACTACTCTTATTAGCATTGTTTTAATAGAGCAAAGTAGAATAGAGTAGAGAGAAAAGAAAGAGTTGAGACGAGGGTGAGTGTTGTCTTTCACGTGTGGTGAAGACTTGCATACAAGTGTGTGTGTGTTGTACTCCTCAATTTTCCTCCTCTTTGAGTATTTTCTCCTGGCTTGGTATCGCCCCCAGACGTAGGATTTATATCCAAACTGGGTTAACAAATTCGTGTGTCTTTTATCGCCTTCATATTCCACCTGTTATCCATCTTAACCCGATCCATTTCCTAACAATGTAATGGTGGGCACACCAAGCATTCCACTTCCCCTATATTCTGAATCACTTACACATCTCTTCAATATTGTCATTGAGTACCCAAAATAACACAAGACAACATCGTAATAGTTTCCTAACAAAATCTATGAAATATTTGGGGCAAAATTTATAAAAAAAAAGGGTTAATCATAGGTCAGAATCTAGTGGCAGAGTAGCTAGTGACCAATCACATTTTTAGCCGTTGGGAGTTATTTCAAGCTAGTGGGCTCTCTTGTGTGGTTGTGGTTTTTCATTTCTGATTTTCTATTCAAAAAGTTTTTGCGTCTTTTTATTTTATTTAATTTAAACATTTCTTGTATATATGAAATTTACATTGACCTTTATATTCAAACAAAAAAAGTTATGTACATTTGATATACTAAGTATATTTAAGACGGTGTTTTGGGTCATTTTTTTTTAAAATAAAATATGAGATTTTGTAAAAATTTTAAGATATGTTTAATTAGCCAAAAATCTCCAAATGAAGTACGAGATGAAATAATATTTTACAATAAAAGATCAAAACTATGTATTCAGCAGTTCAATTTGAGCATTTTATTATAAAATTTGATGATTCATATTATGCTCACGTTACACGATCGAAACCCTAATTTACCGATAATCTTTGAAACTCTAATTAACAAGTGATCAATCATATATATATATATATATAATTTTTAGGGTAGTTGAGCAGACAGGGTTACAAAGGAGAAGGCAAAAGTTTGGGAATGGGGTGATTGGGCTAAAAGGAAGAAAAACAGGGCAGGCAAGAAAATAACGTGGTACGATTTATGTCTAAGAATTCACTATATATATAATAATTAAATGTAATTATACATGTTATTACATATGATTTTATGTCTGCATAGGATGAGACACCACTTTGCGATTTACTTGTTGGGGTTGTGGCTAACACTATAACCTATGTTTGATTTCATTTTTATTCACTATGCTCTCTTTTCCGGACACTAATTTTCAAAAAATTCCATCACACACTATGATTTCACGTCTGATTAATTATGATGTTTTTCTTGGGTTCATTTGAAGCTCCCAATCTTTCCAATCTGTAATCAAATTGCACCCAACCAACCAAAATAATAACAATAACAATAATAATAATTACACTATCCTTCTCTGAAATTTGATATAATTACACATAAACTTCATCAAATTACACATAATAAAGCCAGACCACCCATATATTTGCTAATATCAATAATAATAAAACGATCAAATCTATGATTACATTAAGTATCAATAATACTTTAATTACAGTAAATAATCATTTTTTAAACTTTACATCAAAATTCTAATATTGAACTATACCCACTTTTTCTTCCAGAAATCGAAACCAACAATCATCAACATAAAATTCTTGAACCCAATTGCAGTTTCGTTTTTTTTTTTTTTTTTGTCATCATAAGGTATTTATAATATTATAAAAAAAATATATTTTGTCATACTAATTTTTGAATACTTAAATTTATATTTTATTTTATTTTATCCCTTTAAAAAATTTTGATTAAATTATTAATTTCAATAATTTTTAATAGTCTCACAATTATATTTTTTTTTTCTCTCAACTACCTACTACTCCATTTTTCTCTCTCGTCTTATTTTTCCATATTTATCATAATGTATAATTATAAATTAGTTATTTTCATATCTTTTTTATTATCTCACATTAATATTTATATACTCACAGCAACAGCATGCCGTGATAACTATTACTAATAACAATAAAAAAAAAAAAACTCAAATTGCTACTTATAAATTCATATGATTAAAGTAAGAATAATAAATAGAAAAAAAAAAAAAAAGGCAAATCTGATATGGGCTGGCTCAATGTAGATAAATAAGTTTTATTTGAAATATTCTTTTTATTTTTATTTTTGTACAGAAAAATGGGCCTCTAGGTAGGTTAACATAGTCCATGATCATCAAGCCCAAATCTTTCTAGGGCTTATGACCCAAATCCTTAATCAGAGTATAGATTTTCGTTTTTTTGGAAATGTGATCTAAATTGAAGGTATTATAAAAAAATAGTTAAGTAAATTTGAAGTTATTTATATAAATATACAGAAAACAATGAGAAATAGTTTTCTTTTATTTTATATTTTATTAAATTTTTGAAAGATAGAGAAATAAAATAGAGATAGATTTTTTTTAAAAAAATTACAAATATGTTTGATTTGGTATTTTAAAAGATAAAGTAACTATATAGATAAATATTTGGGTAAAATATATTTTCCCCCCTTGAACTATTCGTCATGTAACAATTACCCCTATAAACTAACAAATATAATACTTATCCCCTACAAATAAATTTTTAGACAATATTGCCCTTATATCACACATATATATTTAGTTCAAAGAATTTATTTTTTTTTAGAAATTTTGTATTCTAAGTTTAATTAAAAAAAATTAATTCGAAAAAATTATATTTTATTTATAATAAAGTGAAATATAATTAGTAAGTTAAATAATTTGAATTATATTTTTTACAGGCTCAAAATTAACTAATAAATGAGTACACTTTTCATGAAAAGATATTATTAATTGGGTAAAAAAATTAAGTTAGTAATTATTTATTCTTTTAGATAAAAATAAATAATTATATATCAATGTTTTAAAATATTTTCCTTAAAGAATATGATAAAATGCATTTATTTATTTTTTCTCTAAAAATGTTTAACTTTTGGTTAAGCATATATGTATATATTTTTGTCAATTTATTTTAAGAAGCATGTGAGTTGTCGGTTATGTTATATTTATTATGTATCTACTACATATTTTTATTAATTTATATTTTACTTTTTAATTTAAAATTTTCACTTATTAAAAAATTAGTTAAAAAATAATTTGGTGATGATTTGATGTGCAAAATAGTAAAATAAATTGAAAATAATATAATTATTCAAGACATGAGTGGTATCTATGTCCAACCAAAGGGATAAGTGTTACATTTATTAGTTTAGGGAGTAATGTTAGATGACGAATAATATAGGGGTAAAGTGTATCATGAATATTTATATAATTTTTTATGTTTCGAATAACAAAAAATTGAAAGTGGTAATTTTTAGTTAAAAATTCAAAAATATTGGATTGTAGTAAGTATTATAAACGGTCTGTAAAACAATTAGAGGAAATAATAAAAATTTAATGTGAAAATGGAAAATAGGGACAAAATTTTGCAAATAATGTTCTCTTGGAGTGGATTGATAATTCTCTTTTTTACAAAATAATTTCTCAAAATAATAAAACTATACGATGAGAAGGCAAGGGGGCCACTACGGGGGTGATTCGGCCGCCGCCGCCGCCGACGACTACGCATTCGGTGGCTCCGGCGCTCAAATACACCAAAACACCAAGTCTGGGTATTACCAGGGGCGACACCAGGAGCCGCAGCTGCTCGGCGAGAAGGAACGAGGTCAGGATGAAACTGATTGGCGGTGGGATAGAGATGATGTGCAGGCTAAATTGCCAGAAACTCCTATGTCGCCCACAGCACCCTTCGCTGGAGGCAAGTGTTTTTTTCAATTTCTTCTTCGTTCTTTTGCTCGTTCAGTTATTTTGTTATTAATTTTACTACTTTTTTAGTACATATTGAAGAGTAACATTGTTTTTGTGGAAGTGTGTGCGTGTGAGAATATGCCTCTATCTGGTTGGAAAGCGAATTGGGGCCGTAAGAGCATTGTTTGTGATATACAGCAAGTCATTGCCCTACCGTTAATATGTTGAGAGTTTAACGTTCGAGAGTAATAGTTTTCTAGAGTCACTGAAGACATGATGAATTTGATACTTATCTCATGTTTCTTACTAGTTTCTTTTGTGAATGCTTCAAGTAAATCTTCTTGCAGTACATGCTTTCATTGTTTAGCCCTCTTTCACTCTCTTGCTCGAGGGAGGATGTGTTGTTGGAGGCTTTACTTGCTTCCATTTAATCAGAGGAAGAGTTAAGTTTAATGGAGATAGAGTGACAGATTGGAGTTGAGCTTTAAATACTGACTTTAGAAATTACCAGTAAATGTATTGCTTTCGATTCAGTTATATTCATGTATAGCAATGCATGGTGGTGTTTATGTATAACAAAGGTGCTCCATAGACTCGGAATTGTTTAAGTTTGATTTGTTGGGTGGTCTAAGAACTGTACTGGGGAAGTCAATGCGAGTGACATTCAAGCTCACTGTGAAGGGTCTGGCTACCGTGTTTGATCCAAGTGATTGGAATGTCAACTTGGAAGATGCTGGTTAATTTTTGGGGATATTGCATGTCAATAAGAACTTTTGTAACTTGAGTTACTACTTTGCCAAGCATGATATTAGTTTATTTCATGTAACATTCTGATTTGAAATTAAGCGTTCAGAATTTGGGAAGTTTCTCCCGACATTTCTCTCTTCTGTCAAGTTGTAGTGGAAAGCAGACTGGTTTAGGCAAATTCTAATTTTGTTAATGTGAACGGGTGCATTCCATTTATAACATATTAATATACTTTACAATCTGGGGAAAGTAATCTAATGTCAACTTGATTCTTTGTATCTCCCATACTTGATATGTATTCCCATGCTCTTAATCTCATTTAATAATTAATAAGTGTGCTTATGCACATGTGTCCTGTTCCATTCCTTCCTTTATAGTAATGGTGATATCATCAACAGAGAATTTAACTTGATGTGTGGATTTGCTTGTCTTTAGCGATCGTGGAATTTGAGAATGCGTGAAATAGATTATGATCGGCCAATGTTTTGTTTTCAGATCAGGATTGCTGTTGAAGTGGGGTTTGTTATTTTGTGGAAATTTGAAGAGTTAACTGGAAAGATTTGTTGATGGGAATCAATTTGTTTCTTTATAAGTTTTGCCTTTTCTTGAATCGCCCATTTGTATAATTTAATAAAATTTAGATTTGAAACAAAAGGTGTTTGCATGATTTGCTTTTCTGCAGTAAATGTTGTGGCTGACTTCTTTATGTTTTTTTGAAAAAAATTGGTAATGTTTTTGTACTTTCTCCATCATATCCTAGAACCACGATGATTACTGCCAGCTGCATCCCTTGTAATATCTGTGCTGTTCCACGGTCGTCTGTTTGATCTTAAGTGCACTTTATGGAATCTATTAGATATCGGGTTCCGTGGTTGGATGCCACTTAGTTGGTGGAGTTATTATATAAAAACTTGTTCACCCCCTCCCAGGTGACGCATTTAGATCCATTGCCAACCCCCTAGATCTATCACCTCAACAACCTAGGTTCATGACCCAAAATAAGTACTACAATCTCAATTGATAAAAGCTTGTTACGCTTGGTATGGTAGGTTGTAAATGTGAGTTGTATGATTATGTCCAAAGATGCAATAGGCTCTTCTGACCATGTGAATTAATCTGGGTACTTCAGATTTAGTTTAACCTTTGAAGCTAAACAGCTGGATTATAATTAGTTTCCACGCCCAAGAACCCTCAACACCACCACCCACCCCCTGCGCCCTCGCGGGTACACATAAGAAGAAAAAGGAGAGATTGTTAGAACAAAAAAAGATTCACTTTTTCCTCTTGTTGTAAATTGGACTATTTTGTGTTCTATGTCAAGGGCGTGAAGCACCTGGATCCTATTACCAAGGCCAGAGGCTGGATCCCCCGATGTCAATGGAGAGACAAAGTCGTGGAGATCCTAGATCTCAACCTCAAGAAGAGGATATGGATATAGGCTATGAAGATAATCGCGTGCTACATACGTTTGGAGGTCTTGAGCAGAGATTCTTTGATGACGTCATGAAATTGAGCAAAGAACAGATTGATGCAGAGGATGCTGAAAATGCTAGGCACAGAGAGGTTTGTTCAAACTCCACTTTCAATTTATGCAGTATTCTTTTGACTATCTTTTAGTAATTATCAGTTTGCTTTGCTAAAGGGAACATATGAACTATTGCCAAAAGCCTAAAGAGGAAAACATGGAGTGAGATATTCTCAATCTTTTTGTGCTTTAGACAATTGTTGGTGCCAGGCACCGAGTGGAGAGGGAGAGTGAATATGCTATCTACTCTTAGTTGCAAACCTAACTTTCTTGCAGAGTTTTGAAAGTGATTTAAGAAGCATCTAGACTATGTCAGGTGTATAATCTATACCAGATAAGGCTTATTTCTTGAATGACATACCGAATAAGACATCACAATAGTAGTTTTTGGTCTTCTCTAGTTGTATTATTCTTGTCTTGAAGGAAAATGCATTCTTTCTGGTGAAATCATACTGCAATGAAGATACCTTGTTAAGTTCTGCTTACTCTCTCCAATTATGCTGACATGATTACTGTATCCAATGTTAAGCCTTTTCTTCCAAAATTTTCTTGTGGAAATTAGAATATAGGCAATTTTAGAAATAAAAGAATGTCAACTTATGTAAAATATGAATTTGCTCCATTTTCCAAAAGTTTCAGTCAGAAGATTATGAGTAAGATCGGTTGTTCTTTAGTGGGCAAATCAGTTGGTTCAACCAAAGTTATCTCGTTTTCCTGGCTATCATATCTGTAGTTAGTTGGACAGAGAAAGGGTTCTGGGCCTTTTATCACAGAGCGGAAAATGCCTGTTGAATGTAGTTTGGTATATTTGTTATCTTATAAATAGGAAAAAGAAATCAATTAGTCTCTGTTGTGAGATGTCAATTGGAGAAGTAAACAGCACCCACCACAGTATACTTATGTGGTGTATTTGATCGATATTATAGGGGTTTGCAGTATCTTTGCTTGCTCAGTTTGCTGTCAATTTTCTTTTATTTTCATTGCTCTGGAAAAGAGGGTGGCGTCAGCCTGATAACGTGCTTGATGTACTTATCGATGTTCAGAGAATAAATGCGATCAATGCACAATACCAAGAACAGTTAGTTGCACTGCGAGCCCGGCATGCAGGTCGGAGAGAAGAGTTTCTTCGGAGAGAATCTCAAGCAAGACAACAGCAATACCGGCAGATTGTTATGGAACAATATCCACCCAGTGGCATTGCCCCTAGCGATCCTCGTGGTTTCAATGCAGAAGCTGCATCTGCTCAGGAACCAAACCGAGCTTACAACTCCGACTCCTATGACTCCTACAGAGGACGAGGTCGATTTCCTGGTAATGCTAGGGATCATGGATATGAGCCTAAAATTCCATACACAAGGGGCCGTGCTTATGACACCGGGTCGCGCTATTATTAGTAACATTCCTAGGGTAAAAAACTGTTCTTGCTTGAGTTTCATTGTACTGCTGATTGGGCTACTACATCTACATCGACGTGCCTTTTCTACACCTTTGAGGATCCTGTTAATTTATCCTTTTACCTTTTCTGGTATTATTCCATGAGCTGTATGTTGTAATGGCTTTGATTTTCATCATCAACAACGAAATGTCTGAAACACCAGCATAAATTGAATGGCCCTAGAAGTTCATTAGCCTGATTGCACTTGAGGATTTATTTTGTCAAATGTCACCCAAATTGAAAATATTTCAACTGATTGATCCTGTTCAGATTTCAGCCACTTTGTCCATGCCCAAATGTTGCTATGATAAGAAATTATATAAAATTATTATGTTATGTACACAAACAGAGTAGACGTACGGGTAATTTTTTATTAAATAATTATTGCAGTTAATTCACTTTCTTCCCCATACTCCAAAGCAAAACATATGATTATTAGGATTTAAATTTCAAACTTGCTTAGCATGATTAGTCCTAAACCATGTTCACCTTTCTATTTCTAGCATTCTTCAAACAAAATTGCTAAATTCCCACTCTTCCTATTCATTTTATTGGAGTGAATTTTGACTGAAAAATGTTGCAATTTAAAATAATAATTTCATCGGATCAGATCAGACGTTCATACATTTAGACAGAGCAGCACCAGCAAAGCACCTTTCTCCGCATATCCCACCCCCACCCCAATCCTTCTATAACAGAAATACTAAATGAAATAATCTTCAAAAGAAATTAAATAAAAGATTTCAGACACACAGATTATAAACTAAATATTAAATAATAAAATTTTCTTTTCGCAGGTAATAGTTTCTCTGCAAATCCGGCAATCTCTCATTCTTTTTCTTCTCTCTCTAAAACTGATGTGCCCTTCTGCAAATCTCCTCCGCCATTTCTGAACCCGTGTCTTTCTCTTTCTATACATACACAGACGTATACTGGTAGATATATAAAACCATGGAAAACGATTTTAACATTGATAGCGCACCAGCAATTTCTTCCAGTTCTTTGCATTCTGAGCCACGGCAAGAAGAAGGGGAAGAGCCCTTGTCTTCAGATGATGACCAGAGTGTCTATTTAGTTCCTTTCAGGTATATACATTTTCAAATGTCACTCCAAATCGAGTTGTTATTTTGATTTTTCTTTTCTAGGAAAGACTATAAAATAGTGAACTAGGGAATGAATCCGATTTGGAGAGAAAAGAAAAGAACACGTATCTGTTTGAAACGAATGTGGCGCCCGTGAACTCATATCAGCAAGAATCGATAAAGATTGGAGACCCGAATCGGGAAGATGGAAGAAACTTGAAAAATATAGCAAGAAAAGAGAGAAGAATATCATCGCTGGATTTACTAGTTTGTGTTAATTCTGGGTTTGTTTTGCTTTCTTGAACTGTGTTTTAAAATTTGAACTGATTATGCAATGGTGAGCTGGATTATATCCTTCTGGATTTTGCTTTTTGACTCCCAAAATTTTGTTGATTGAATTTTACTGTCAAGATGTTTTGGAGTTGTGGGGGAGTTCTTGGATGAGTAAGCTAGTGAGAATGCTGTGTCCTCTCGTGATTGAGTGAGGAAAGCTTAGAAGAAATGACCTCCTTTTCTTAGTGCTTATTTCTTGTATTTCTTGTTGTTAGTAAGTGGTTTATTTTTATCTTTTTAATTTATTGTGTTTTAGATGGTGGAAGGAAGCACAGGACTCTTCTTCATCAGAAATAAAGAGGGGAATTCCATATGCTGCATCCCCTGCTCCGCCATATGGGGGTCCAATGAAGATATTCAACAATATATTCAACTCAGATATTGCATTCAACCTAAGGAAAGAGGATGAGTTATTGTCCAATGGGGTAAATGGTGAAGTTGGGGTATCGAGTAGGGACTACGCTCTGGTCCCCGGCGAAATGTGGCTGCAGACACTCAAATGGTGAGTACGTAGCAGCATTCACACTAGGTCCATCTTTTACTTGTGCTGTGAAACTTTCTATTTTCATTTGATATGATGGATTTCAATTTGCAATGCTGTGTGGGGCTTTGCAAGATACGCGCACATGCATAGCCGAAAGTGTGACATTAGGGCTACAGTGGTAAAAATGCGACTTAAATTTTTTTGGCTAGCAGTACCGGAAATGTGATGTCAACATATTGTGCCACGTGTGAGGTACCTCTGGGTTTTCATGTGAATTCATTGTTGTGCCACGTATGTGGAGTAGCTTTGGGTATCTATCATGTGATCTTGTTGCATATTGTGCCACGTCTATGAGATGCCTTTAGGTATCTATCAGGTCCTGCAATAATGCTCATTAGTTTGAGATATATACATTAGTCTTCCAAGTTCAATAATTCAGTTAGTTGGGATTAGGGTTTTTGCTTTCTCTCTCTTGTTTTCACATTTACCTTGCATCTTGGGATTTTTCATTGATTACCATGACATTGATTTCCCTTTATTTATTCAGCCCTTTGTTTCCTTCTATGTTGTGTGTTTAAATATTTGGGTATGATAATCAAACCTGTGTGTTTTGCTAGCTCTCGGCTCAAATGGACATTTTCCATGGATGCAAGTGATGAAGCATTCTTAATGCGCATTTTGTTCATGCTTTTGGAAGTAAGTGTAGTTGATTCCATTTTGGTTTATTTTTCCTTACAGGCACAGTGATTCCAAAAGTTCATTAAAGGAAAAAAAAGGTTTTCCGGCTGTAGAAGAAGACATGTCAGATGTCTATCCGCTGCAACTTAGGCTTTCTGTCCTCCGGGAAACCAATGTGCTAGCAGTAAAAATAAGCAAAAAGGTTTGTGGGATAGCCCAGTTGTGTTTCCTCCTGTTTCGTTGATTCATGAAATGTCAATTTCTCATTGGATATATTTTTTGGGTTTGTTCTTTTCTTTGTCATTTTTCTTCTGCTTGATATTCTCCGCTTGATAAAGACTTGCCACTTGAGTAGGATTTCACTGTTATTAGTTGTCCATTAGTAGTTCACTCTTAAACGTATTCTAATATAGTTAAATGCTATGCTGGAATAAATGAAAGTTGCAGTGGAACTTCACATTGTTGTGGTACTGAATCATGGAATTATGCTGTATTAGCTGTGGGTTATTACAAGATATTGTGACATACAGTGTAACATGTCATTGAGTTGATTATAGGAGGAGGGATCAGCTTTAATATGCTCCCGTTTTATGTCATAAGTGTCTGTATAACTGATCCCTGTAGGAGAGAATAGAATGTTAAGTAATGAACAAACTATGAGAACTAGCTTGACGACTGGGCTTATTTTAACCGTCCTAAGCTGGAAAGGCCAATGATACAAATAATGCTTTGACGGGACTGAGTGGATTTCTACCATATCAATGGAGTAAAATAACTCATTTTTCTATCTCTAGATTCCTTAAGATATGTTGTGAAAGTGGGACTGCACTGAAAAACTAACCGTAGGACCTTCAAGGACTGAAGTAATCATGTCTAATCATTGCCAGAAAAACCAAAAAAGACACTCTAACCATAGCAAAATAATAATGATATTCATGAATCTTAAACAACCAAAGTGACGGCTAGTTGCTTCTGGGCCATTCCTTGTTCTGTATATAGCTTACGTGTTGATACTCATTTTGTGAAATATGTTGCACAACTTAAGTGAGTGTATACATGTAGTTTGAGTTTCTACGTGCTGATTCTGGTTCAATCCTCCATTAATTTTTTAATATTCTGAGACCGCTAAGTTGCAGTCTTTCTAATCCCACTCTAAATAAATATTGAGTCCTAATTTTGACTGCCTGCTTAACAATTAACTTTCAGTAATTTTTAAGCTGCTTTCAGAGATTTTCTTGATCACATTTTCTTCTTCAATTTTAAGTTTCTCTTCTGCGTTAATTTTCAGGATAATTCAGTTGAGTGCTTCAGAAGAGCCTGCAAGATCTTTAATATTGAAGCTGAGCCAGTGAGTGTTTGTATTATTTCCCACCAGTGTAACTTTATTTTTTATCCTGGAAGCTGATGATCAACTCTGTGCTGTGCAGTTACGGGTTTGGGATTTTTCTGGGCAGACAACATTGCTTTTCTTGAATGATAAAAATAAGATCTTAAAAGAGTCCCAGAAGCAAACAGAGCAGGATGTAAGTAATAAATCTTATTTTCAATGCATGAACTGATCATATACTTCTTAATATGGTTGTGCCATTTTGGCTTATTACTTTGAGACTGAAACTTAAAAAACCTCATTTGTTGAAGTCCTAATTTATCAGCAGTGTGAGGTTATTCTCTGTGATGTTTTGTTCTTCTGGAAAAAAGCTTAACACAAAAGTCCATGACGTGTATAGGAATGTGATATTTGAATTGATACGTAAAATATTGATCAAGGTGACTCCTCTTAATCATTCCCTTGACCACCCTTACCCTCCTAAGGGAAGTGACCAATCTTAAAGACACATGTGATTCCCTTTTGTAAGTGGAATTTCTCTCACTTGCTTCAGTTGCTCGTCGACAGAAATGTATATGAGTGCTCCGAGACCTCTGTTCTTTACTGCGACATTTTGTGTAAAGAGTCTCAAGTTTTAACCCTATTCCCCATTCTTACATCTTTCTTTTGCTGATGGAGCTCCATTGGACTGATTAACCAACTAAAGTGATTTGGAAATGATGCGATAGGTCGACAACTGAATTCCAGAAATTGTTTTCTTGCTCTTTGTCCATGCTTTGCGTTATGTACTTATATCTGAATTTATTTTCTTCTTTGATTTATGCAGCCGCTCCTTGAGTTGCAAGTTTATGGGTTGTCAGATTCCATTAGAAATAGAGGAGCTAGGAAAGATGAGATTGGACAATATTCTAATGGCACTTCATATTTCATGAATGGTAGTGCTATCAACAATGGTTCTAATTCTTTCCGAAGCAGTTCTTCGAATCTTCTTGGGAATTCATCTGAAGCTGGTACCTTGGGCTTAACTGGACTACAGAACCTGGGGAACACTTGCTTCATGAACAGTGCTCTTCAGTGTCTAGCACACACACCAAAGCTTGTTGACTACTTTCTCGGAGATTACAAGAAAGAAATAAACCCAGAGAATCCGTTGGGCATGAATGTAAGTCATCTTTTAGGAGTTTTTAAAAGTCAGGCTCTTTTAGTAATTATACCTTCCCTTTTTTCCTTCTGATTGGTTTTTGCTGTTACAAAAGGTTGTTGCCTTTTAGCAAATCAGATTGCCATATGCCATAAATTGTTATTGATAGGTATTGCAGATTCCATTCCTTTTCATGAATGCATCATTTGGATTTTATTAATTGCTAATCCTGTATAGATTCTTTGATGGACTTTTTTTCAGAGTATATGATGTAGAAATTAGGATCAGTCGGTGCTCCTTTACGTATCTTTGATGTAACTTGTGATTGATAGAACTTTATCGAACAATAAATAATTGCTTTTGATAGGGTGAGATTGCTTCATCTTTTGGAGAGCTGTTGAAGAAATTATGGGCTCCTGGAGCAACGCCACTGGCACCAAGAACATTCAAAATGAAGCTTGCCCATTTCGCTCCGCAATTCAGTGGTTTTAATCAGCATGATTCTCAAGTTTGCACTATTCTCTAATTATTATATAAAATTTTCGTTACCCTCTTGTCTACCCTTGATTCTCATAGTGTCCCATCTTCTGAAGGTGGAAGGAATGTTAATATTTTCACCATATTTTCTTACTGTAGGAGCTCCTAGCATTTCTCTTAGACGGTCTCCATGAAGATCTGAATCGTGTGAAGTGCAAACCGTATGTTGAAGCTAAGGATTCTGATGACCGACCAGATGAAGAAGTGGCTGATGAATATTGGAGGAATCATCTGGCTCGTAATGATTCTATAATTGTTGATGTTTGTCAAGTAAGTTTCTTTCTTAGATTAATTTTGGAATGTTATGTTGTTCCATCAGTAACTCAGTGGTTTTCCCTCCTACGAGATGCTTGTTTCTTGTTTACGACTAAAAGCTATTACACATGTTCTTGAGCCAAGCTGTAAAAGTTTATTCTTCTTCTAGGTCTCAATTATATATTATTTTTCAGTTTGTTTGATCCTTTCTTTCTTGAAGCTTTTAACTATCATTTTCGATCTAATTGAATCAGCTCCTAATTTTGCCTCAAGAAGTTTGTGGTTTCTTTTTTTTTGATAATTTTATCTGTTATCACAGTGCTCTGTGGCCATTCATTCAAAGAAAAGCCAAGGACTTATCCTATAGCTTTCATGCCTTCATGATTGCCTTCTCTACTCTAGGCTAACACCCCTGGATTTCTATCATTGCAGGGTCAGTACCGATCCACATTAGTATGTCCAGTCTGTAAAAAGGTGTCTGTCACTTTTGACCCATTCATGTACCTGTCATTACCTCTGCCATCAACATCCACGCGGACAATGACATTGACCGTTGTAAAATCTGATGGCAGTACTAAGCCATCCCCGTTTACTGTTACTGTACCCAAGAATGGGAAACTTGAAGATCTGACTCAAGCTTTAAGCACAGCATGTTCATTGGCGGTTGATGAAACACTTTTGCTGGCTGAGGTAACTGCAGCAATTACTCTGATATATTAATGTAGCAAGCCTTTGGAGTTTCTAATATCATATCAATTTGCTGTTTTACTTTTTCTTAATGCTCTAAGACTATATGAATGTCTACAGATATACAACAATCGCATTATACGTTTTCTGGAGGAGCCAACTGACTCATTGTCTTTAATTAGAGACAATGATCAACTAGTCGCTTATAGGCTGCCGAAGGATGTTGAGGAAGCTCCTCTATTTGTATTTATGCATCAGCAGATTGAAGAGTGAGTTCAACTTTGTGTAATGCTTTCTCCATAATTTGCATTCTTTTATGTGTTATTTACTATATTTTCTAGACGTTGTAGATGCACACACATGAACAGACGGTATTGTCCTTCTATGCGATAGGTTAATTGCACATTCTAAAAAGAAAATAGAAATTATAATGGATAATGTCAGAATTACTGGTTCAACCACTGGTATCGTCATCGTTCATTGAGGCCAAAGAGTGAAACTAGTTGACACCTTTGCTCAAGATCTATTTGTTTTGTCCACCTCTCACACAAGCTCTTTTAGGAGCTTGGACTATAATAGCCACCTCATTTGAGCGTGCTGTCTATATCACATTCTATAAATTGGGATGCATGTAACTTGCCTGTACATATCTACCTAAAATACCTGATTGAGCGGTTTGGGCACGACGGCGCATTGAACTCATAACATTATCTTTTCTGGCTGGGACGATGACCCATCTGATGGTGAAAATCGTATTCTTGATGTTAATATGGCCCATTGATGGTGCAAATGATTTTAGTAGTTCCAGGTCTCACTACATTCTAGGTTTTCATAGATTTGGGCTGAAAAGGACTCTGAGATGTCCTGTGCATTTTAAGTCCATAAGTACTGATTAGCTGGTTTTCCGGATCCCTGTGGCTGCAAATTGTATATCAATATGAAGACATTTTACTTAACCTTCTCTATAACAATGGATAAAATGTCATAGTGGGATATGCTATTGAGTATCATAGTCTTAGTTGCACCTATTTCTTGGTATGTTTATTTTCTTCACCTTCAATTTTGCTTCAATTGTCTTGAGTCCTTGTTGTGCAAGGCAAATGAGTTTGGTTTTTGTTAAATGCTTGTCTTTTCAAAATTTTTAATGCATGCTATAATAATACTATCTATGACAGACAATCCCTTGGTGGGAAATTGACACCCAGTTGGAGGGCATTTGGGGTTCCCCTTGTAGTACGTAAAAACATGGCTAATGGATCTGATATTCATGAAGTGTATGCAAAGTTAGTTGCTCCATTCTTGGTACCTGGTGAAGATTCTCTTGACAATAATGATGGCTCAGACAACACTGTAACTGAAGAAATCATGGACACCGACGACGCCTGCTTAACTAGATTAAGTGGGTCACCTGAGACATCTGATAAAGAAGAGCCTAATGCACAGTCTGATGCCAAATTTCAGTTTTACTTAACAAATGAAAAAGGAACAGAAAAAGGCTCAGAGATTGGAATGGGAGAGCTGGTGAAGCCCACACCCAATCCTGAAAGACTGTATGTGCTTGTGTCTTGGTCAGTGGACATGGCTAACCGTTACGATGTAAAGCCTCTTAGCTCGCTTCCAGAAGTATTCAAATCTGGATTCTTCATGAAAAGGCCACAAGAGTCCGTCTCTCTATATAAATGTCTTGAAGCGTTCCTCAAGGAGGAGCCTCTTGGACCTGACGATATGTGGTTAGTTTACCAGCCCTTAGTTCCCCAAGATTTTTTTTTTCTTTTTCCCCTTATAATTGCTTAGTTTTCTAGCAATTGTTGTGTGAATATCTCAATCACTAAGGAGATTGAACTCAATTTGATAGATCTTCATTCCTTTACAATAAATGCTTGCCGCTTTAATTAAGCCTCCGAAGAAGTTTACTGCACGTGAGACCACATTCATTGTTGTTCAAAGTTTTCACTGTTGAATACATTTGAAAAATATAACACTCAATTGAACTAACCTATTCGGGTCTCCAAGAAACAACAAATTTAAGTTGAAAAAGTATTGTCTAATTACGTAAAACTAGCATCATGATAAAAAAATATCAGTATTTTCCATATTGAGGGATGACGACATTTTATTCATGTGGATGGTATGCATAACTTAATGTGCTTTGTGGCAATTATACCTGAAGTGTTGAGTGCCTGAAGGCTACTCTAATAGTGAGTTCTGCTCTTTATTATTCATTATGCTTCAGTTACCTTGTTTTTGTTCCCATTTTTACATGCATGCATTCAAGTTATTGCCAGGGGGGTTGGGGGTTGGGATCCATACACTAATTTGTCGTCAAACAACATGGAAATAATCATTGATTTGTCTGTTGTATCGAATGAATTTATTTATTTGTCAAAATAAATGCTTTTTTGGTTCACACTCCATTCTTGTTTCTTCTCATTTGTGTCATTTTTGTTGGTGTTGCTGTCAGTTTGATTGAGAACTTTGGCAGCCTTAATATTTCGAATCTCCATTTACCATTTTTAGGTACTGCCCTGTTTGCAAGAAGCACTGTCAAGCAAGTAAAAAGTTAGATCTCTGGAGATTACCAGAAATTTTGGTGATTCATTTGAAAAGATTCTCATACAGCCGGTTTCTGAAGAATAAATTGGAGACCTATGTCGATTTCCCCACCCATGATCTTGATCTGTCCAATTATATTGCCAAGAAGGGTGGTCAATGTTCTCACCGCTATATACTTTATGCAATCAGTAACCATTATGGAAGCATGGGAGGTGGTCATTACACAGCATTTGTTCATGTAAGTTCAGCTTCTTCAAAGTGATATCGGTATTTGTTATGTTTTTGCACTTTGTGTTTTCTTTTTGGCTGGTATGTTTCATCGCACCTACTGATCTTGAGATCATTTCAGGGCATTTTTTGTATTTACCATACATGTTCTTCATCTGATAAAAGCATGAAATGCTCACTAGATTTGTTCAATTCTGGACATCCACAAATTGAGGTGCTTTACATGTTGACATTTAGGCCTTTAGCAAGGAGGAGATTAGATTCTGGCCATGTGTGTAGTAGCCCGGCTTAGGTGCACACTATTAGACCTACACGATGACATCAGCATTTCACTATATGACATCATCATGATGGCGACTTTCACCGCTCGTAGGGTTGCTACACACATGAGCAGTATGAAATCATCCAAGCAATAAGTGACAACTAAATATTTCTTCATGCCCATTTTATTCTGCATATGACAAGTATTTATGAATTTAATAATTTTTTCCGCCTCTTGCTCTGATGTAGCATGGTGGTGATCAGTGGTATGACTTCGACGACAGCCATGTGTCCCCAGTGAGTGAGGACAAGATCAAAACTTCAGCTGCTTATGTTTTATTTTACAGAAGAGTTGAAGATGCCTAACTTGAGATGATGACTGTAAGTGACTACTGGAGAGGGGTTGATTAATCTTTTACATTGGGAAGTGATATGGTAGCATTCTTTTGTCTCGATTAGTTATAACTTGACTCTATTCAGATTTCAAAAATGAAAGTCAATAGTATAGGAGGATGATGCCTAGCATCATCGTAACATAGTAAAAACTGAGGTGGAAGAGGTCCATATAAAGGAAATAACCAGTTGACCGACGCCCTTTTGTAGAACTATAGAAGCTAGCCAGTGAAAGTTTACCGTGCAACTTTTACTGCCGTTTTGAAACAATTTGTGCATGTTCGATGGGAAAGTATACTAATCAAATTGTCGATTGCTGGTGCTCATTTTTTGTGTTTATTTTGTTCCTGGCTTCGTCTCTCCTGTTTTACAGATTATGTTTGATTTTCTATACAGCATTTGATGCCAGAAACTCTGTGTGTGTGTGTGATCTTGAACAAAGGCTGTCTTATTGATTCTGGCCCAGAAAAGGAAAACATTTGTTCAAAATAGCCATAATTGTCTTGAAGTGGGTGGACCATATTGATTGTGAACATCATGTGATGAACCATTCTGAATTATTGAAATATCCATACAAAGACACAGGACCACTTGTTCTTGGGGTTTCATGTCTCCTTCCTATTTCCTTCACTACTTTGCTTCTCTTACCCCCATTTTCAATTAGCTATAAAACTTCTCCTTTATGGATTGTCTCTTTCGTCCATATGTAATCTCTTTTGATCTTATATAATATATAAGATTTCCCTTTTTCCTGTTAAAAGAAAAAAGGCAAGGTTAAAAATTTGATGAGGGAAAAGGAAAGGTACAAAACATAAAGCACAAAGTACTGTATGGGTTTTGAGCTTAATAAGATTATTTTCCTACTAAAAGACTTGCAAATAGTAGTGAGGAGGTTTCAACTCACATCAATTGATTTTAGATCTACTTTTTCAATAAGGTGAAAAATGGGTTTTTCTTGTAATTAATATTAAGAAAGTAAATTTGGTAAAATTCAAGAGAAAAAGAATATGAGAAGAGCTTTTCTGTTAGATATAGGATTTAACTTGATTTCATTATTCATTATTAATTAAAATTAAGTAGCATTCGTCCACAATCTGTAAACTGATTATGGTCTGTTCTATCCTTCTTTACCTTTTCGTTAGTCAAAAGACAAATTTGGGGATGTCATAAACATTTAATTGCCAATAGTATTAGAACACTAGAAACACGATAACTTCAACTAGCAAATTTCTACAATAATTTATTTAAATTAGATTGTGGATCCTCACAATATAATCGAATATTATGATGTAATGAATTATATTGTATTGTCACTAATCAATGAATTAAGCAAATAATTATCAATTTGATAGTGTAACTGACTTTATAAATATTATTGATAAAGAATAATGGTTGATATTATTCAAAAAATAAATTAGTTGTAGTTAGAGCACAATGATCAATACAAATGTGTAAGTGATGAAAGTAAAAGGACATGTAAATACTATAATATATATATATATATATTATTTCAATACTATAATCTAGAAATGACATGTAAGTAAGAGGCCGACAGGGATAGTTTTGTTGTGTTTAATTATTATAATAAATATTGGTGTAAAAACATGTTTATCAACGATTAATTAAATAATTGCAAAATCATATGCACGTGTCAAAATACCTTTGAAAAATTGCTGCATGTACTCGTACTCATAAATCTTTCTACAAACGCCCCATCGCATTATGTGTGTATATACGCCGAACCGTACGAACACACACAGAGACCCGTGCGGGTGTGTGTCCTGAGTTGGTCTTGGTGGAGATGACAGAGTTTTGGGTTGTGGATGACATGACAGCTGATCATCTACAGCTAAACCCCCCACCCCCACACTAAATTCCAACACCCCAACTGCAATGATGTGACGTTACCGATTCTCTGTTATTTAATTAACTTTCATCTTTCATATATATATAATTTCAATAAAGTTTCTTTATGAAAAAGTGTAGTGGTCGAAAAGTTGAAAACAAAACAACACGATTTTACTACTTTGGTAAATTCCAATGTTTTACCCTTCAGATTGTTGTCTGAGATTATTATTATTGTATAAATATTGAGTTGATGAGGAGGGCTTTCACAGAATTGAAGCGCTATCTTATTTTATGCCTTTCTCTCTCACTTTTTTCATTTCATATACTACCTAATCATTGAATGTGACTCATCAATTCTTGAACTGTCCCTCTCAACCCCCCTATATTCATAAACACTTATGATACAGACACAGATGTATTGGTCATGCGTAATTGTATTAATTAAGTCATTTTCAAGAGGTTACAAAACTTCGAATTTAAAGACATTTATAATCTTGTTGAATGTGATATATATATGTATATAATTTATCATATATAAATGATTGTAGTTGTTGATCGGCATTCAAAATCTTGAAATTTAAGAATCTTGTTGTATTATAAATTAATTGTACTAAGGAAGATATATACATATAATACACATGTGTGGATGTTGGTCACATCGATACCTTGAACATATGGCCAAGGTTTTATGTATGGTTATATTGTGGTCGTGTGGTCCTAAGTCCCACTAATTTATAAATGGGCAATTATGTGTTTATATAGGTAGGTACGTAGGATAATGCGTACTGATGCCCCATTATTAATTTATTTTATATGTACGTGTGTGTGTGTGTGTCTAGATACATAAATTGAGATGCATTCTTGATATTTATTGGCATATATATAGTAGTAAGTAGTAGTTTTATTATTTGTATATCACAAAATAATTGTGTGATATATAATTGTGGTATTATGTGTGTGAAAACGATATTGCCAAGTTTATGTTAAATAATTTGAGTTGTTCATTAAGTCATTCGGATCCGGTAGGTAGATGTCATATATATATATATATATATATATATTTATATAGATATGTTAAGGAAATTAATCAATGTTCAGGTGTGCATATATATAAGATATTATAAAGTAAAATACATATACAATAACATTAAAATTATTATTTTTTCACATTTATGTTTTGACCAACCATCCTAATTTCTTTCCTCTTTTACAAAAATCCTAAAGAATTAAAAGAAATCAGCAAATGAACATATGTCCATTCAGTTTTTGAATCTAATTAATTAACTTATTTAAAATGTGAAAAATTCCACTGCAATATATAGGTAATTAGGCATGCTATTATATGAAGGAAGTAATAATAATAATGATGATGGTGATGAAGGCAATAAGAAGAAGAAGAATTAAATGTGTCATAATATATAATTATATTAATTAAAACATATATACCCCAACTAAAATTATGTAAATAAAAGGTCTTCAGGTCAAGCCAAAATTCATCAACATTTTCTTCAAAATTATTTTTTGATCTTTTTACTACTCATATTACCCACTTTATTATCCCGTAATTTAAGTTATTTGACTTTTTTTATTTTTAACTTTTTATAACAATATTTTGGTCCTGTATCTTTTTAATTTTTTTTGTAATTCTAGTCTTTTTTTTTTTTGTTGTTGCTTAAGTGCACCCTTCTCGCTAAATAGATATAAGACCAAAATGCCACCCTAAAAAGTTAAAAGAAAAAAGAAAAGAAAAGAAAACTGGCAAAAATGAGTCTATAAGAATAGTAACTCTAATTTAAAATATTATGTAAAATGCACACACATTTTTCGGAAAGTGAGTGAACTCTGATAGAAAAAGAAATAAAATTACAAAAATTAAAAATTATACAGAACCAAAATGTTATACCAAAAAGTTAAAGTATGAAAATATCAAATGACATAAATTAGGGACCAAAAATACATTTAAGCCTATAAAATATATTAACACTTAAACTTGCATTTGCAATATATATATATATAGAGAGAGAGAGAGTAGGTAGAAATTCAGACTGTGAATCCATCAATTCATTCCCCTCCACTAATTATAAAAGTAAAAAACAATTAACATGGAGCGATGAATGCTAATTAGAAACATATATATATGTAAACGCTGTCTTATCGTACGTACCTCAAATCTCTTAAATTTTTTACAGAAAATAAAATAAAATTTATTTGATGGGAGGAAAAAACTACAAGTGAGCAACCCTAGAGTTGAAGATATGTGGCATTCAATCCCTCCATCATGTAATTATGAAAATGATGCATCACATCCATTCATCATAGATGTAAATCATTAAGATAAGACGACATATATATATAATCGATCGATATTATATATATATATATATATATATATATATATATATAAAATTTGAGTGGTGAGACAATTACAAATTTAAAGTAATTTTAAGATAAGAGGGATGGAAAATGCCACAAATTTCATACTAATTTTTGGGATGGAAGGAAAGCTGCAACTTTTTTTAATTATTATAATTAATTATAATTTTCTTTTTGGTAGTTAATAATAAATAATATTGGTAGCTAGAAACCAAGAGATTTTTCAGTCCCTTCTGCTGCAGCAACTTGATGGTCCAGCTTTGCTGCTTGTTTATTGCCCTCCAGCTTTAGTCCAAAATGAATATGAGGAAAATGTGCCCACTGTAATAATATAAACACAACACCACAAATTACCAACAAAACAAACAAAAATCCTCATTATTTCACTGTTGCTCCTCATTATCATACTACAAATTCAGCTCCCTGCATTGCAATTTTCTTTGCTTTTTTCTTTTTTTCAAAATTTTCCCTCAGATATATACGTCGTAAACTCCAAAACTCAAAATTTTTTTTTTTAACTTTGATTATTTATTTATTTTCCTATACGTACGTATGTTATCATATTTGTATTATACTGGAATCATGTAAATTCAATTCTAATTCAATAATATTGAAAAAGATTGATTTTAGAGCTACTAATTAAGAGGGTAATCATAGTATTCGATTTTACATGTAAGAATCATGGTCAAGAAGTAAGCACTTATGTCTGAAAGAATAAAAGAAGTAAAATTGATTATATATACATATATTGTAAAACATTAATTGTCTCAATGTTTGGTTTTCCTACTTATTGATTAAGGTACATCACATATCCTAATTATATTGTGTCTAATTAATTAAACTAATTATAAATTCCAAAAAGATTTCTTGTTAGTTTATTTAACCAAATTATATATTTTTTCCTTGGTCTGATCACTTAAAATTTTGAAAATGTAATTAGTTAATCAAATCTGTTTTTTGTCGTGCACCGGCCCGTAGTAAAACATTCCCTAATCATATATATATGTAAATAAGTTAGCAAAATTTACTGTTATATATAAGTTTTGTCATTAAATTGAGGCTTCATTTCTCCAGTTTGCTCTTGAAATGTTTTGATAAAACTATTATATTTACGGGCAGGGCAGTCGAGCTCTACATGTTAAAAAAATATTAATATATATGTATTTGATCATAACTATAAATTTATAAAAGAAAAAAAAATCAATTATTAAAACTTTAGATTTTTTTAATAATGGCTTCTCTAAATTAAAAGTTGGATTTTTAACTTTAAACATTAATGATGTGTGAAAAACAAAATGAAGCCAAGTTCAGTAGAAGTGAAATATTAATGTCGAAAAGTTAAAATGCCATCAATAATTGAGATTCTTTAGAGAGATATATACTTAGATGAATTAAATTATATGTATACAGTACTTGTCATAATTAATTGCTAATATATATATATAGCAGTAATGAAGATATTTATGAAAGATCGTCAAATGAAAACACACCAAAATTAAAGCGAGTACTTTAAACTATGGTTGCATTTATATAATTATTAACAATGAAGAATTCAAATTCAAAATATATCATAATTAATTTGATATGAGGATGGATGGACGACTTACATTCTTTGCAGCTGTACTAAAAGCTTCCCGGTGGCTGATTTCAGGATTGCTCGCTTTTATCCTCTGAATCTCTTCTCTGTAAGATTTATATATATATATATATATATATATATATGATGAAGAATTTGATGATGTATTGAAACAATCAGAAATTAAATTAAATCATGCATGGAAATGGAAATGGAAATTTGTTTTATAAAATTAAAAATACATGTGAGCTACTTACTTTATGAATCGGTTATAGGCAGATGGAACACGTTGTCTTTTCTCGGGAGCTGTATTATAAAATCAAAATGGTAAATAAGAGAGAGGGTAATAATATTGTGAGACATGAGACAATTAATGTAAGTAACAAATAGAGATTCTCTTCTCTCTAATAATACAAGTCATGCAATATACATATATATTCAGTACTCTGACAGAGGAAAATAATATATATATATATATGTATATTAATTACTGGTCAATAAATTTACTACAGGTGAATGCAGGTGAATAAGAGGGTAAATTTTCCAAAATTTGTTTCCTGTTGAGTGGAAGGAAATGCTCAAAAATAGTCATGTTAAGAATTTAATGAGTGACCAGCTACCATGCGCTACTATTTCTGTATTATATATATATATATATATATGTTAATTCGAATCTTCTTTTTTATAATTTCCCTATCAACCAAATATGATATCCAATTAATTAATATCTTTTGTTCCTTTCCTAGCTCTTAACCATAGTTTAACTAAATTTAAATCAATTACATGAGATATAGTGATGGTTTTATAATTATACCTACCAAAGCACCATTCCCCATAAATGAAATGTAAGAGGACAAAGGCATTGAGTAGGGGTGGGGGGGGGGGGGG
>NC_026153.1:1053727-1061485 GCF_000512975.1 Sesamum indicum
CGTTTTTTTTTTTTTTTTAATATTTTAGTACAAGGCCTATGTTTGAGGGTGCAAGTGTTCGCAGCTAATGAGTTGTATAGAAATGTAATGTCACAATCACAGCAGCCAACAGTTCACAAATCAAGCAAGTCTGTCAGGCCCTCTCTTTTGCTATGCAGCATTCATCAATTTTTACTTTCGGACAAAGTGCCCTTAAAGATAAGGTCCTCTGGTAATTATGTTACTAGTATGCACGTATGTACCACAACACCACTTTGATGTCAAGCCATGATGACAATTCCAACTAATTCTCTTTCCCCAACATATATATGTCTAGTTAATTAAACACTTATATATATATATATATATGTCCATTTTTGATCTCTTTATGTTAAGACTGTGTGAACTTAAATCCACATATAACCATGTTGGAAATTAGTTATGGATAGATTTGAATTCATAAGTAATTGCTGAAGAAACAGACACATAAGGGTTGCTTACGACGTATGGGAGCCGCCTTAGGTTGTTCCTGATCAACCTGCGGTACTGGACCAAACCTGCTGCACTTTGAGGATGATCCAATGTCTCTAATAGTGGCTTCGCCCACAACGGATTGTTGTTTCTGGAGCTTCATGATTGTTCATGCAAATGATATGTTATAAGCATGCACAAACAATTAGGTAATAATCTAACATAGATTGATCTTTACAAGGTTTCACATGAATAAATATATAGGACACTTCGGTGAGGGGTGGGGTGGGGGTACAATTAATGTAACAACTCTTTTTAGTTGAGTTTCATGGCACCCACTGAAGTCATGAGTAAATATACTGAACTGAATTATAAGTCATTCAATCAAACATATGTAAGATATATATATATATATATATATATATATAATGCATGATTCTCACAACAGAGTTGGGTATCTACCCACATTCGCCAAGTGACTGGAGTAAACAGTTGTAAGAACATGAATGTCAAAGTGGGAAAGAGATGACTAAGGAATTAAAAAGAAAATGAGTTATATCTATACTATATATAATCGATCAACACTTTTTTGGTATTCGCCAATAACTACCTTATTAAGTAGGTCGTTGTTTTTTTTTTGTTACTAGATCTCTCCAAGTATATTTATATATATTTCTTCTCTAACTTTTATATATTTACATTTCTTTTTCTTGTATTTTTTGTATAAAACAAACACACACAAGGTAAAGTATTTCGATTACATTTTTAGAATCACACACTAATTAACATCACACACATGCATGTATTGTACGTGGATTTTGTTTATTTGGTGAAACAAAATGAATCAAAGAAAAGAAATAGTTGTATATATATAATGGGACACTGAAATTTACGCATTCAGAGTGAACATGATCATATCTAGTTAGTATCTCAATGTGCTTCCAAATTCTTGGGGACAAACACTGAGAGACAGAAGAATCTGGAGAAACTATCTACGGATATTCACAAACACAAATTACACACACACAGACATATATGTATATGTATATATACCTGGAAATCTTGGAGGTGAACAGACTGGAGCAAAGCTCCCATATTGACAGACAGCAAATTTGCGCAGTGCCCACATCTGACAGTCACAATGGTGAACATGCTGCCGCATGGAACACTAACCTGCCCAGTACCACACAATGATATTAATATATGCAGCATTTCTCATTTGTCAGACATATATATGTATCCCAGTATTCAAATTAAACCCTAGACATGGGTGAAACCTTCTTCTGACTAGCTATATATAAACAAATTAATGGAATTTACATTCTTGAGAATGTGCATGGGATTACTTAGACTACAAGGGCAGAAAGCCTTAAAAGTACCAAAAGATCAAGTGATGTCCTGTTGAAAACATTAGTATTGTTTAGGGATATATATCTTAAAAAAAAAACCATTATAATTTGGATGAAGAAGTTAGTTATAAGTGTAGCTTTCAAGAATGTAGAAAATGATGAGGGGAATTCTTGGACATATATGGGTGCAATTGCAAAGCATGAAAGCCCTCACATGGGCAATAACCATATGGGAGTTACTTCTCCCATTGTGTTAAAAGAAGCCCTCTTTCCTTTCAGTGCTTCTGACTTTATCTGCTGTGTGCCTGACAACCATCACTGATCATCTCTCTCTCTCTCTCTCTCTCCACTGCGTGTACTGTGTGTTATAGATGTATACATACATACATCCATACATCCATAGGGGGAGAGAGAGAGAGAGAAGGTCGAAAACGACGTGACTGGAACGGAATTCATCAAAAGACTATCATTTAGAAGGGAATCATCAATACAATATTGGATCATTTCTGTGTAAGCACTGCGGCTAGTTTAGCTTTTCTTTTTTTTTTTACAGACTGTAAAAATTAAAAAGGGAGCGCTGAGCCTGTTGTTTATTTTCAGACACACAGTGAATATTGTAACGCGATGTATATAAATATACATTGTACAGAAGAAATCGTTGTTAAAAAAAGACCAATCTTCGTGAAAAAATTAAAGAAAGAGAAAAAGACAAGGTGTGCTATGATTTTCTTTCCCGCAGCTCGGGGCAGAAGAAGCAGCAGCCAGCAATTATATATATATATATATATATATATATCGTGAACTTATAACATCCCACATCATAAAAACCCAAAATAGCATCAGATAAAAAGTTGGGGGGAGAAATGGTGTAAACAGAAGCACCCATTTTCCACACACAGTGACACACACACACACACACAGTGATAGGTATGTAGAATACAGTACAGTATTTAGTGGGCTGCAGTACGAACAAGAAAACTATCAGAAGAAATTAGATGAGTAATAAATTGAGAGATTTAATGTAAAATTAAATTACAGAAAGAGCATCGGAAAACCAATTCATCCTTGTGTAATTCATGGTTGAAAACTAATGGGGAACAGAAATTAAACCACAAGTCAGAGATTAACACTCTCTGCACACAAAGAACCCTAAAAACCATATATATAGGGTTGCAGTGAGGTAAAAGATAACATCAAGATTCCATGCTACTTTGATAGATCAACTGGGGTATCTTTCCCTTCACAAACTGGGGTTTCTGGGATTTCAAATTACCTTTCTTTTTTCCCATTTAAATCAAGAAATTCAAAAAGAAATGAACTCTGAAGAAAATATTTAAAGGGTTCATTATATATTTAGATTTCAACATAAAATATCAACTGGTAATAATTTGCCATGAGCTTTTGAATAGACCATAGTTTACTTTCTTTGATGTCAGGAAATTCATCGGTACGAATCAGCATAAAATCATATACTATATATAGGTAAAACACAAGCACCAAAAATATCACTGAACCGCAATTCTTGAAACTGCATTTTTCAGCTGTAATGGAATCTTGTTCAGGAAAAAAAGACAACCTTTTTTTCTTCATCATGTAAATTATACACTCCAAGAATAATTCTTGAAAAATCTGTCCAAGAATTGGTGAAATATTCTGATAACCTAGTGATTAGCAAAAGTTTCACTAACTAGAACTTTGATCCCCTTAATTAAGGATCTTGGGTACATGCAAAGTTGAATAATTGAAAGAATATATACCGCTAGAATGGTGTTGCAGAAGTTGCAGTGAACATAACAAACACGTTCCGAGGTCATTTCCATTGACATTTTAGCCGGATCGATCGTCGGAGATCAGTCTGTTTTATTTTTTCCTTAAAGAAAAGGAAAAAACAACTAAGTAAAAGGGCTAAAATTGATTACGATGAATAGCACAAGAAAACCAAGATAAAGCAGATCAAGACTGGAGAATGTTTTACTAAATTAAGGTAGATACAGCTTCAAGACAAGCTAGAAAACAAGAAGGTAATAGAAAGGCCAAGAAAATAAAGAAGAGAGAGAGAGAGAGAGATAAATATACATGTAGAGAGAGAAAGAGAGAGAGGGAGAGAGAATATATATGTGTATATTGTATAGTTGTAGTGCAGAGAGGAAGAGATGAGTGTAGAAAAAATTAGATGAGGAGATATTGGGGGCAGAGAGGGGCGGGTGATAATGAGTGAAGTGGGAGTACGAATTTTAGTGGTATTTCTAATGGGGTTCGTGAAAGAGAAAAGTGATTCTATTACATATGCAAAAGAAATTTTCTTTTTTCTTTTTTTTTTTGGCGGGGGGGGGGGGAGGGGGGGGGTGTAGGCGGGGTGGGTATTATGATTGAGAAAATGAGTGAGTGGGAGAGAGTGATCTGTTGTTTTTGCATAACCATATTACTGGGTCTGGGTTTTGTGCAGCGGACGAGGGGGGCGAGATATTAATGCTTTCGAATGTTTTAGGGGTTATATAGAGTGAGAGCATAGCATATCACATATTCTCAGCCCTAATCCCAATCCCAGTGAGACAAATACTTTTACTATATATATATATATATTGATATTATAACTATAATAATAATAATAATAATTATATCTGATTATTTATCAATTGGTCCATCTTACCCCTTTATTTTCATTCTCATGTCCTATACTTTTATAATTAATAATGCATTTGCTTTATTTATGTTAATTATCATACTTTTGATATAAGTACTTCATTGTCAACATATATTAAATTCAAATAAAACAAGAAAAATATATCAATATATATATATATATATTTCTCATCATATATTCATAGAATCCATCTATTTCTACACAAAAAGAAAATCAAGTGAAATTAAATTTAATTTGAATGATCATGTAATAAAAGTTGAATTAATTTAAAAGTAAACACTGAAAATAAAATCAAATGATCTCTTTTATATATTAGATGGAATAATTAAGCAGTAGTGTAAATTTTTTCATCATAATATTCTTTATATATAAATTATATAATCATTGATAGTTGATATTATCCAAAGTCAATGATTAATAATTAATCTTGAAAAATAGAATTGTTAATTACCTATTCAATATATCAGTTATGTTAAAATTTGTCATAAATTACTGTAGATACAAATATACAATGCAGTATTTGATTAATGTTTTTTGCAATTCTTTCATTTCCAACTTCTCATTATTACATCATTATATATATGTACTATATATTAAGGCTCAAAATTATTTATAGAAAATTAACTTTTTGGTAGACAAGATGTGCATTGACTAAAATACCCTTATTTGAACTTATTTATTCCATAAATAACCATTTTTTTAGTTCATTAGTTATATATATATATATATATATCAATTTATTTTTATTCATAGTTCACATTTAATCTTTTTTATTAATTTAGATCAATTATTCATTTAATTTTTCTTCAATTTTATTTAATTAAATAAATATATAAAAAATTAAAATTATACATACACGTCCAGTATATTTCTTTCGCTAGTATATAAATAATATTGTTGCATGGAGCAAATTAGCAAACGAATTCTTAACAATTTTAGCAAGTATGAAAAATAGAGAAACACCACATGTAATTATTATATATACCAATTAGAAAGTTAGGAATATGTCAAGATATATTGAAAGGATTATGAATATTGGACAATAAATTCTTGTTGAAATAGTAAATGTGAATTAGACTTTAAAATCGATAAATTAAATAATATAGTTTTTGTAAATTTCACTAGAGTGTGGATCGATATCATTTTACTTTAATATGATTAATAATATCAATATTTAATGTACAGGATAATTGAGAATTTCAATTTATAAGTCAAGGTTCTCTATATAGTGAAATTAACACAATTTTTCCGATAAAATTATAAAATTTCGATTAAAATGAGTAATATTTAATTTTTTTAAAGGCATATGATTGATAATTAAGCCCTTTCTAAAACCTACTTTCGAGGGGCTTACGATATTCATGAGTATATACTATTATTAGTCGTTGCGGCATGTCGTTTCAATGTGTATATAATAAATAATCTTTCACGCTTTAAAATATATTATAGATAAGAGAAAAATATATGAATCAATACATTATAATTAAAAAAAAGAAAACTAATTTATGAGTTAATGTAAAATTTAATAATTTGAATAAGCAATTATATTATTAATTGAAGTGCATTTTTTACTTTACATAAAATTAGTACGATTGTGTCATTAATCATCGTTAATGAGTGTAAATGGTTTTTTTTTTTTTTATAATAGTACGAATATATCTTAATTATATTCAATAAAGATTTTACGATTATTACTGTGATTAAAATAAATAATATTTATTTTATGTATACAAAAATAACAAATAACAAAGGCATCGTCAGAATAACAAATACACATTATAAAATTAAAATATAAATTGTCGAAAGAATCTTTAAAATATAATATACGTAGAATTAATATATTATGATTTATAATGAAGTATGCATCTAATTATAGTTGGGAGATGAACTTTAAGCACAAAAGACGATATCTGCTTTATACATCAGCATAAAATGTCCCATAATACGTCAAATAGCAACAAATGTTTAGACATGACAGATGAGGTGAGACGCAACTGCAAAGAATTGTAAAGATTTGACAGCATACACTCACACGTGATATGTTGATATTTTGACTTCTAGTGTCTTTAACAATCCACACAACATATATCTTTATCTCAAAACTATTTAATTTTTAAAAGCAAATTATAATAATTAAACGCCACATTTATTACTTAATTTATGATTAAATGTACGCAATGTGTTCAAATTAATCTTTTAGCTAACTTCTTTGAGAAGTAACACAATAATTACTACATAATTGAGCAACAAATAGAAAATATTGCAATTTACGTCACATAACTTAGTTCATCTATATTTTTGTCCCATTATTTTACGACTCAACAAACTTAATTCCAATCAAACATATATATTGTGTAGTATAATTAACATGCATATTCTGTATTATCAATGTTTAACGGTGTTAAATACACGATTTGAGTTTAAATCCTTACTAAAAACTTGATGCCGTTAAATGTACGTTTTGATGTGTGCTTCGATTTTGATGTAGTTTAGGCCATTAACTCTTAACTACAATAAATCAATTGTGAGGTGCCATTTACGTAACTACAGAAAAAAAAAATCAATACTAGTTGAATTTTCACTAAAAAAATATTATTAACTAAAATATTAATGGTTATGACTAGAAATTATAATAAATAATTATTATTAACCACAATTAAATAAAATAAAAGAAAAATCTATCATGAAAAAATTATTTGTTACAGCTAAGAGTTATATTTGTCAGGGATATAGCTATTAGACATGATAAATATTGTAGTCATCCTAGCAAAAACTATACAGCCAACAACCGTAGTGTGGTCTGGTGATCAATAACTATTGTTATAGGTATTTATTATTAATCATGACAATTAGTCACGATTAAATATCTATCATTCTATATGTGACGTCCGTAGAATTTTTTATGTAATTGGGAGACTAATTGGTAATTATTAGAAATTTAGATGTAATTAGTAAATAAATTATAGATTGAATTTGGGATATAATAAAACTTGAACGGATTAAATTGGAGTTCGTAATAATATTTGAAAGCAAATTATATTAATTAAGAAAATTAAGAAGGACGTAATAGTAATTATTAAAAAAAATTTAAAAAAAAAAAAAAGAAAAAAAGGGGGTGGGCAGTGGCATGTGCTGCCACCGCCTCACCAACCATTAAACATATATATATGTATATTAATTGCACACACACACACTCACACTCACAAAACACACACTCATACACACACCTTTGCACACACAATTACGGAAGAAACAGAGGTAAGAAATTACATTTAATTTCTATTAATTTATATAATTATATTATTTAATTAGTCC
>NC_026153.1:1064685-1068127 GCF_000512975.1 Sesamum indicum
CACAAAATTTGGATTTGAAGTTTACAAAGTATAAATTTAATGGTTTCAGCCTCCTTGATTTCAAAATATGGGAGAAAAGTCGGCAAAGAAGAACTAATAAGGACATTGGTTTCTTTTCGGTTAGAAATTTGACGAGAGGAATATGAAGATACACAAGTTAACATTAGGTTCTAAAATATCATCAAAAAGCATACTTTTAGCGGCCAAAATGTGTCCCAATTGAGTGTTCAAATCCTACTCAACCCTTTTGATTCCCACACAATTTTTAGCAAGACAAAGTTTTTCGGTAACACAGAATTTGCAAAACCAAATCCAAAGCCTTCAACCTTTAATAAACGAGTACACATAACCTATAATACTATTAATATGCTTCACTTGTAGAATCAAATATATGCATGCTACATGTGTTAGGCCACCATTTTTAATTGCAGAATACGTACTTTTGGAATTTTCTAATGATGACTAGTCATATCTATATGATGCTCTTTGGGACTTGAAACATGCTAGACAATTCACAATTTTAATGGCACTAGCAAGACATAGACAATGACAATATTGCTAACAATAAGCTTGCAAATACAATAATTGCTAATAAATAATATGACATCTCTATTCAATAAAATAATTGCTAACAATAAACATGCTAATAAGGCAGAACTACGAATAAACCAAGACATAGATAAGCATATGGCTAAGCAAGAGGATAGAAGAATAAAATCAAAAAACATCTCACAACATTCTTGTGTTAAATATAGTGAAGATTCTTAAAATTTCAATACATGCATAAATCTGAAATGTTTACTTTTAACAAATAAAATTATCATTTCGTATTTAAAGAGTGGAGATATACAGTGTAAACAAGGGAAACACGAGATATCCTCATGTCAAAACATACGTCAACAGAAATTTTCGCGAAAAAACTTACAGCTGCTGCAAAAATCATCATTTTCTCAAAATCCTTTCAGCCCATGAAAAATAGTCTCAGCACTTCAAATCATTACAGCCAAATGGGGAAAAGAAACAACAAAAAAATTAAAAAGACAAAGAAGACGCATGAAAATTTGTAGAAGGAATATCGATCAGTAATAGAACATATATAGAACCTGGAGCCCTTTTCTTTGTTTTCTTAGTATCTCAAAGTTTGAACATCTAAAATATAAAAATGAATTAAGAAAAGGAAGAAAAGGGATGGGGTGAGTTCATGCATATACCTTGAAACATAACCTAGGTGAGCAGGAGCCAAATCGTTAGTGAAGACCAGTTTTGACGAGCCTTGTTCAAGGTTTCTGTCTCCCTCTCTGAGAAAATATAATGAAGAAATAAAAAATTTCAGCAAGAATCCAAAGGAAAAAAAAAAAGAAAATACAGTAGCCCAGAAACATTTTCCTTACATGAATGAGAACAGGGATTGACAAGACAGTGCTCCACTGTACAAGGAAAACTCATTGGCGAAAAACCGAAGGGGAGTATTTTATAGCAGATATAACCAACTTTGCTAAAATTCATGTACTTTTACAACTCTACTTTTATTTATTTGAGGGTTAACAAGAAAGATGCAGTGATGGAAATTGTCTTGATTTTATAATGTGAAGAAAAACGTAGAACATTGAAATTAGGGCAATGAAAAGAGGTGGAAGATATGATGAGAGCTTGTACAATGGAGTTTAAGGGCAACTGGGATGATCATCTACCTCTAATGGAGTTTGCATATAATAACAGTTTCCACTCTAGTATCGGTATGGCTCCATATGAAGCTTTATACGGAAGAAGGTGTCACAGTCCGATTTGTTGGGATATAGAAGGACTAAGACAACTAGAAGGTCCTGAACTGGTGCAGGAAACAGTGGAAAAGGTACAGGTAGTTAAGAAGTGTTTGAAGGCAGCACAAGATCGACAAAAAAGTTATGTTGATCAACACCGAAGGGAGATGGAGTATGAAGTAGGTGATAAGGTTTTCCTAAAGATATCGCCTTGGAGGGGAATTCTGAGGTTTGGCAAGCAAGGAAAGCTGAGTCCGAGATACATTGGGCCGTATGAAATTATTGAAAGAATTGGACCACTGGCGTATCGACTGGCATTACCGGCAGAGTTGTCACAAATACATGATGTTTTTCATGTTTCGATGCTGCGACGATATCCGTCTAATCCTAGTCATATATTCGACAGCCGGAAATAGAGATTTCTGAAGAGTTAACATATGTAGAGGAGCCAACAGAGATTTTGGATAAAAGCGTAAGGAAATTGAGAAATAAAGACATACCGATGGTTAAGGTGAGATGGAGTCATCATTCCCCGAGGGAGGCGACTTGGGAGGTTAAGGAGCATATGAAAGAGAAATATCCCTATTTATTCCATTGAGCGGGTAAGTTACTTAAATTTCGGGGACGAAATTTTCATTAGGAGGGGAGAATTGTGACGTCCGTAGAATTTTAAAACTTGAACGGATTAAATTGGAGTTCGTAATAATATTTGAAAGCAAATTATATTAATTAAGAAAATTAAGAAGGACGTAATAGTAATTATTAAAAAGAATTTAAAAAAAAAAAAGAAAAAAAGGGTGGGCAGTGGCATGTGCTGCCACCGCCTCACCAACCATTAAACATATATATATGTATATTAATTGCACACACACACACTCACACTCACAAAACACACACTCATACACACACCTTTGCACACACAATTACGGAAGAAACAGAGGTAAGAAATTACATTTTAATTTTTATTAATTTATATAATTATATTATTTAATTAGTCCATTTATTAAATGTTGATTATATTAAGCGGTGAACTATTTAATTGGAGTATTTTATAATTTTGGCTATTTAAATTAGTGTCGTATTAAATATCACAATTGCTATAAAATGATATAATTGGACAATTAAATTATTTAATTTGTTAGATTTAATTATCCTTATAGTTAATTTATACAATTCCATCGGAATGATTAACCAAATATGTAATTCTATGTATTGTTGCTTAATTAAATTGTATAGCAACGGTAAATTGACAGAAAATTCATAGAAATACTTCGGATGTTATATTTTAGAAATATTATGTTATTAAAGAGGAAAATGAGGTTTCAATGGTAATATAATTTACGAATGTTATTAAAAATGATAGTTATAAATATATAAGGGGTTTAATTAAGTGAATTCTTATGAATTATTTGGTAAATTAAATATATTGATTATACGTATTATAATTTATTATAGGACGTGACGACAAGATAGAGAGTTGAGCAGTCCCTCGTGAATCGAAGTATTTTGGGGATTTACGGTAAGTATAGCTAATTGGATTTATATATAATATATATCTATATGTGTAGTATTGTATATATTATATATATTGGTTTCTTGAATGCGAACGTGGACTTGGCTTTATATTATTATGTGTGGCTTTTGTATATTGATTGTTTATATAATTAGTTGTGGATTATTTG
>NC_026153.1:1069477-1081073 GCF_000512975.1 Sesamum indicum
TTGAAATAAAAGATGATGCTTACCTAGTTGGAACCACAGTCAATGGTTTATGAAAATGTGATTGATATTGAGATATGAAAAATATGTGAATTAAGCTAGGTACCATGGCGCGTAGGGTACCGGGGTATTCCGGGGCAGCAGGGAATATCCTGTGCTTGTTAGCTACACACTGGGGTGGTGTGGGGGTACCATGTTTGTTGTGATGTCCTGTGCTATATTGCTACACAGCTGAAGTAAAAGAGTGTGGGGATATCACACAACGGGTATCCTGTGCTGTATATGATATGATGATGGCCGGCGAAATCATTGACTGATGTATACCAATTAGAGTAAGTGGGGCCCTTAACTAATAAACGATGATGTTGAATACTGTGTCATAGCTTGATTTATATTTGTGAATAGGTATTACTGCTTATATTTGTTGTTGCTATTGATAATGACTGTTAGTCGATGTGACTGCATGTACCTGAAATTGTTGCCTGTGTATATATATAAACTGATCAGCTATACTTATTGAGTAGGCAGCTCATTCCTTGCCACGTACTTTTCAGGAGATAGGTCACACTGACTAGCCACATTGACTTTGAGCGGTGCCGTTGTCTTTATTAGGTGGGTCAGCCGTGACTTCTGAAGCCAAAGTTTTTGATTGTTGGGTTGTAAATATTCTGGTCTTTTATCGGGATTTATGTTTAAAGTTGTGGTATGATTTTCTTGAGGTTATGAACACGAGAACATGTAGTGAGGGTAAATATGAACTTTTGGTGGTATCTAATACCTTTTGTGATATATAATATTATATTGATAAATTAGAATTTATTTTACTGGTTGAAAGAGAATTACTTATAGAATGAGTTCTGATTAAAGAAAGGATGAAATAGTGATAATTAGATGTAGCGAGTAGGGGGTGCTACACTATATAAATATAATAAATTAATAGTTTGATTATCAGTTTTTAAATTAAAATTTCATAACTTCAAATTTACAAATGTGCTTCTATATCCAATAATAGTCCCGTTCTTTTTTTTTAAAAAAAAAATAATGGTAATTTTGTAATGAGAATCAGAAGGGGTGAATGACACTATTAAATGACTGCATGGTACGTATTCCATTCATATATAAGTAATTTATGAACATCAGCATTTATTCAAAAGCATACTCTTATCTTTCTATTTTAAAAAAATTTAAATTTACTATTCACTTAAACCAAGAGGTAGTAATTTGAATGCAATGATATTAATGTGTTGGATGGTAAGGGAAAAATTGCGATGTTAGTCATGTAAGTAACGATGGTGACAATTTTAATTTTGTATAAATTTATTTTTAATAATTTTGTCATGTAATTTAAAATTTTCACATATCTATACTAATATTAAAAAAAATTATCTATATTTATAAATGGCAATTAATGAAATTGTTTTGTCAATTTTTAAGTATGACAATTACACTTAGAAAATTATGAAAGTTAACTTTAATTATTTTTTTTTTGAAAAAATGTGACTCCACGTTATTTTAACATCATTACACACATTAAATTATGTTTTTTTGGGATGTTTGTTTCTTTAGGATGTTTTTATCAAACATCACATGGTATTTGTAAATTTTCAAATAATGAAAAGATGTTTATAATTATGTCGAACCTCATGGGAGCTCATTATAATTTACGCTTTTTATTATTGTATGACTTTAGGTTGATGAACGAATTAATATATTTTTTCCAAAAGATTCGTGGATATTATTTTACGTTGTGTTTGGATTGATGAATTTGAAATCCCCACTAACAAATCATTTGGCATTGTTTGGATTATTCATATTACAAAAAAATTCGATTCTTTCGATTCTCAATTTGAACTATGTTTTGTGAAATATTGATAAATTTTAAATTCATTTAACATTGAATTATTTAAAATAATATGTTTAATTACTTTTCTCAAATTCAATTTATTCCATGGAAATGTAGTCTTAGAGTTGCATAATATTAGAAATTTATTAATATTATATCTCATAATATTTTTGTAGTTGATTATACTTTAAGTTTAGATATTAGAGTTTTATTAGTTAATCATCTTTATATTTTAAATACTTAATTTTTATTTCGTAAGATATAGTATGACACGGAGACTAATTAATTAAATTATGATTAAGAAAAATAATTCAAGCAAATATTGAGAGGAACGACAAAGTAGCGGAAGAATGTTGAGAACGAAGAAGAAATCTCATCAGATACAGAGGAGCAGGATATATTTTTCGACTGTAGCGAGGAAAAGTTTGTTGACTGATTTCTTTTGCATCAAGATGTAGTAATGGAACTGCGTTTCTGCTTCAATTAATGTGATGGCTTCTTGTCCTTGTGACCTATTTCTACATCGAAATCAATCTTAGTTACATGGTGATTTTTTGCTGTAAGTTGCTTCTGCTGATTTGCATGTTTTTCACTTTCTACTTGAGGTTTGTATCAGTGATGTAGTAATACAATCCACAATCCAGTAACTGAGACACTGCAATCTTTCTATGTCTGCGCTCATGAGGCTTTTTGGTTTTTTAATGAGGAATTGTATTTCATTCTATGAGGACTGTATTGTTATACACCTAACTGCATTCTCTAATTCGGCTATCATCAGTTTTTTGGATCTCAGCCTTTTACCGCTATAGTGTTGAATGACTGAAATAGATGCAGTGATCAAAGTTTGTTCACTTGATGCCTCTGTGGTTTCTTTCAGAGGACGTGCTGATTGATCCAGATAAGGAGTTGCAGTCAGATCTGCAGCTTTTTCCATCACTATCGTTTCATATTAGTCCACGTATGAGTATCTGCACATATAATTTTAGCATCACTTTGACAAGATGAAGATCTTGCATCTTTCTCCTTTCGCTTTTCAGTGTTTGATTAACTTTTTGAACTTTTAGCAATCCAAGTACGAATGGTGATGCAAAAGATCTCAATGATAAGGTTTGGATATTTAGTACCAATGCGATGCTTGGATTCAAAGTTTTCACTCTGAATTTCTGTTATTTCGTTGCTCACTCTTTCTTCTTCATCACCCCCCCCTACCGAATCATGGCTTTGAAGTTGAATATTTGGTTTTATTTCTTAGCATTGAAAATTTTTGTATCTTTATATTTTATTTTCTTTTGGCCCCTTGTTTGAGAAGGGTCTTTGATGTTTGTCTCCTTTTTCTAATTAAGTTTCTCTGTTTTATTTTGTTGAACTAACTATATTTTCTTTTGGTTACTTTCTTAACATCTTCATTCCAAGAACTTTTCGTGATATGTATGTGACATTTGATTGATACACCATATATCTTGTAACCTGCGAAGCTCGCTGATTGTATTCAGAAAGTAGTTTTACATAGTGTACTTGGGAGGTCTTGCTAAAACTGATCAATCACCTTCATTACACCATTCTTACATGCTTCAACAAGTTGTTGACAGCAGGTAATATGTGAAGCGCTTCATAGCTTCACACATACACACACCTACATCACAGAGAACAGGAATCCAGTATTACATATATATATCTCTTTCTGATAGGTTTGGGAAGCAATCCACAAGAAGCTGTACAAGGAGTTTCAATGGAACTGCAGCCTACCTTACAGCTCAAGAGAAAGAAAAGTTGGCCAGTACAGTTCCATCTGCTCTGATATTTATGCAAATTTTACGTTTTCTTGTTGCTTAGAGTCTCAAATATTTAAGCTAATGTTCTTGTGCATGTTTAGCTATGTGGAAGTCATCTAATTCTCGGATGTCAATCAGGTGATCTATTTTCTCAAGCAGAACCTTTCAACCTCAAACAACAAGATCTTAGGATTTCCTGCAAATGTCCACCGCAATCTCACTGTCGAGAGTGACATAATTATTGGTGTCCTTGACACTGGAATTTTGCCTGAGTCAGAAAGTTTCAACGATAAAGGCTTTGGCCCTCCTCCCAAGAAATGGAAAGGATTTTGTGAGGGTGAAAGAATTTCACTTGCCACAAGTATAAACTTTCTTCTTTTGCCAGATGCTAAAAAATAGTACAAGTTGGCACATGTACATAACCATAACTGTGCATTCTTTGCTTTCCAGCAAATTAATTGGGGTTCGTTACTATGACTTGCATCAGCTAGGCGCTCATTCTGCTAGAGATAGAGAAGGCCATGGAACTCACACAGCATCCACAGCAGCAGGAAACTATGTGAAAGATGCTAATTTCTATGGGATTGCTAAAGGAACGTCCAGAGGAGAGGTCTTCTCGGCAAGAGTTGCAGCATACAAGGTAAGTTACCATGGAATAGGATGCTGAGAAGCAGATATTCTAGCTGCGTTTGATGATGCTATAGCGGATGGAGTTGATATCCTGTCGCTCTCCCTGGAACCAGAGACACCGGTAGAATTTATAAATGATTCCATTGCAACTGGCTCCTTTCATGCACTAGAAAAGGGTGTTTCAGTGTCGCAATTCGTGGGGAACACTGGAGACAAGAAAAAAGTGGGAAGTTTGTTCCTTGGACCTTCACAGTAGCTGCAAGCAGTACTGACTGAGGGATTGTCACCAAAATTGCTATTGAGAATGGAACTGTATTCACTATGCACATCTTAGAATAGGACTTGGTTATATATTGTTCTGTCGTATTCTGACTGATAAAGTGTATATTACGGGGCAAGGCGATTAACTCCTTCAGTTTGGCAGGGACTATTTTTTCGTAGTATGTGGAAAAGATGTCACGAGAAACTGCAGTGAGGTTCTTGCTAGGTAAATTCAGCTTTGAATCACTTTCCCATCCCATATAGATAGATAAATATACCGCAATAGACAAGTTGTTGAATTTCAGGCAATGTCTTCTCAGCTGTTTGGAGCCCAGTCTAGTGAAGGGAAAGATTCTACTCTGTAACAACTATTGGGGCTTGGACGAAGCCCTTGGTGTTGGAGCAGTGGGTACAGTTGCATGCCTCGAAGCATTTCCTCAACCGAGACAACTTACAGTTAATGTTTCATTTATCCTTCCTCTTCCAGCCACCAGCACAGCTTCAAAAATCTCTAGAGCTGCTACACCGAATGTAACATTGATATTTTTGTTTTGACCTTTAATATAAATCTACCTGAATTAAGTTACTGAAAATACTTTACCAAATCAAACTTTACTGCAGAACTCCCAAAGTTGATATCCTGACCAGTGAATCTGTAAAAAATGTCGATGCCTTTCTGGTTGCGGTCATCTCTTCAAAAGGGCCGAATGCCATTATTCCAGATATTTTGAAGGTACATATTGCAGCTTGCATTTCTTTCTTCTTTCATTTGAAAATAATAATTTTGACACTACTCTATATACAGCCAGATGTAACAGCATCTGGACTTGAAATATTGGCTATATTTCACCTGTAGCTTCACCTTCATACTTCTCTTCAGACAAGAGATCTGTCAGACATAGCATACTATCTGGAACCTCAATGCCTTGCCCTCATGTAGCCGGGGCAGCTGCTTATTCGAAATCATTTCATCCCAATTGGTCACCTTCTGTAATCAAATCAGCCCTCATGACAACCGGTAAAATTTATTAAGTCCGGTATTTTTTATTGTTTTTGATTCATTGTAGTTACTACGTAACTTGTGTTTTACAGCCTGGAGAATGGTTCCGACAAAAGATTCACTAGCAGAATTTTCGTATGGACCAGCCATATTGATCCAGTAAAAGCTGTGGATCCAAGCCTTGTATACACACCCTGGAGAATGGTTCCGACAAAAGATTCACCAGCAGAATTTCATATGGAGCTGGCCAAATTCATCCAGTAAAAGTTGTGGATCCATGCCTTGACTACGAGATGTTCACAGAGGATTACGTGGATATGCTCTGCAATTTGGGATATGATAATGTAAAGCTGAGGAAGATTCTTGGAGTAAATATCACTTGTCCAACAGGAGGCAAAAGGCGTGTAAAGATCTCAATTACCCTTCGATGACCAAATGTATCATACAACTAATGGTAGCACAATTGCAACATTTTTGGTAAAATTCACAAGAACAGTTACAAATGTAGGACTAGGAAACTCAACATACAAGGCGACAGCCTGCAAAAGTCCAGACTACAAATCTCGGTGAGCATTAAATGAAAGGAAATCCTTTCAAGTGATTATTACTGGGAAGATTAATGACTGGAAAATGGTGTCAGCTGAATGAGAATGGTTTTTGATGGTGTCCACAGAGTCCGAAGTCCAATTATTGTGTATCCAGATTCTTTATAGATCAGCAGTAGAGTATCAGTGGATTCTTGGAGCGCATGAATTCCAGAAAGCACAAAGAAGCTTACTTAATGACATGTTGTGGAGATTGAGTCAGATTGCATGCGGAAACGAAATTTCTGAAGAAGTGATTTTCTTTTGGTGCAATTAGAAGTATGGAATAAGAAGAGCAAAACAGAGAAGGAAAGAAGAGAACTGATCTTCACGTTTCTATGGCATTAAGCATGTCGTTTTCTACTGTACTGGACAAAGTGCTCTGCTGCTCTCTTATACAAATAACACCTCTTAGAAGCCACCGAGTTTTCTGTTTCATTTCTCATTTCTCACAGCAGTAGACATACCTGTTATTGAGATTGATAACAAAGAGACCTTTTGGTAAGCTTATGAATTCATTCTTTACAATATGTTATAAGTTGTATTTACTTTGAGAATATCGCCTTCAACGTTGTATTTACTTGGATGTTTTTATTTGTATCTTTGTTTCTAAGACAAAATCTGTTACTACTTATAGCTAGTAAGTTTGTCTGAGTGTTACAGTTCAGTTCTTGGTGTTTTCTCCCACTTCTTTGTCAGGTTGCTTAGCCATGCCCATGGTTTAGGACAACGACGTTTCCGGGTGGAGTGGGAGACATATTTTGACATCCTTTTGTTCTTGAACTGCCTATGTCTATTCATATTGGTTTTAAACTTCGATGCATGTAAACTAGGTTTTTAAGATTTTGTCCAGTAATTATGGTTAATTATACTTGGACCCCTTGGATATAATATGATTATATTTTACTCCTTTGAATCTTGGAAATTACACCTGTGTCTTTTTTGAAAAATGTTTTATTTGTGAACTTAAATGGGATTGGTAAATTTTTTATCATAGCCTTTACGCAAAAATGAAAAAAAAAATCTATTAAAAGATAATTTTACTCTTGTATCTATTTCTAATGTTTATAATTTGGGATGAATTAATTTGTTATACTAAATAAAATGATTATTTTTACCATCTAATTGCTTTAATTTCATAATAATAAATATTATCTGCATGTATTATATTTACTCTTATAAGTTTCAAAATTATATTAAGAGTGTTTTGGTTAGTTGAATATAAGGACCAGAAGGATAAAATTGTAAGTATTCATCATTTTTCACTTTAAATCATAGCCGCACCATTGCCATATTAAAAGGCTTTTTTAGGTATTAATTTCTAAATTTAAGATCTTACCAAATTCATTAAACAAAATAAAATAAAAGACCTCACCGAAATTCATCGGTAGATTAATGGCGGAATAAGCCCACAACACACTGTTACACACAACACCACATTTGATCATCCTTCCTCTCTCTCTCTCTCTCTCTCTCTCTCTCACACACACACACAGGACCGGGAAACTACCGTTTACTGTACAGGTTGGGAGTAGGCAGCGAGTAGTTGGCTTACAGTGGCCCCCCAAAATTAAATTTGTGGCAGTGTGAGTTAGGTAGTAAACGTTTCTGAGCGTCCCCCACAAAAACCCATCATGCATATTCAATCCTAATCCTGACAAGAAACCCCATAACGCCCAAGAATCTTTGTATTTGCCGGAGATGACGCCTGCCGGAGTATTCGCTGGTGTGTGCCTGCTGTTGGCTGTGTACTGCGCCGTCGACCCGTTCAATCACTCTGCGATGTCCGAATTTCCCGACTTTGAGGCGGTTAAGGTCGAGGTGCCTCCATGGTCTGCTATCCCAGTTGAGAAGGACCCGGAGAACTTGCTCCAGAAATCGGAAATCAAGTTCTTGAACCAAGTGCAAGGGCCCGAGAGCATGGCCTTCGACCCAGCGGGCCGCGGCCCGTATACTGGGGTTGCTGATGGGAGGATTATCTTCTGGAACGGCGAGAAGTGGACCGACTTCGCTTACACTTCGGCTAATCGGTGAGTATAGAAGGAACTTTTTTGGTGTGTGTATATGTGTTGCCTCTTCGTTGGTGGTGATGTGAAAAAGAGCTAAAATGTGTTCGGTGTCAAATGTCTCAATTAAGGTTTAATTGTAATTGAAATCTGTTTCATTAATTATTTGTCCCGATTTTGGGTTGCAGAATGTTTTGCTTATGTTTTTGTCTGTGATTTAGACATGTCGGGCTACTTCATTGTTTCAATGGATCTCACATGCTTCTCCCTCGTCCGCTTTGTTGACAGTAACCGAACTTTTTTGCCATTATCTCTGGGAACCTTTTGCTAAGGGAGATAGCTCCTAGCATCTAGTATGCCCGATGAATGTCATTCAACAAGAAATTATAAATTTCGTATGTCTTATATTAGTCTTTTTTATCATCCCTGCAAACCAAATGCCTGCCCTGGGGGAGTGCTGTATGGTTTTTCGCTGATTGATCCGACATCGTGGCGTTTGGTGTTTGTGCAATTCAAATGTCTATGTATTGGTTGGTTCAAACTACTCTCTACATGATTCTGGTCATTTGCTTTATGACTTTTCTTTGGTTTCTGAAAAGGTTCTTGTAGATTCTTCTCTCTGTGCTCATTGCATGATGGCTTTGTGTTTTTACTTTTGCTTCGAAAAATTTTCAAGCACCCTTTCACAAGTTTAGGGAATGAGCCGTAATCAAATTGCACGTGTATGCCGATCATGTTTTGAGAAAGAAAATGGAAAGAGATGCTATTTCTGGTTTTTTTCTCACGCATATTGGTGAGGTTGTTTCAGGTCAGGCCTATGTGATCCACAACCATCACCCATGAGCTACTTGAAGAATGAGCACATCTGTGGGCGGCCACTGGGGCTAAGATTTGACAAACGAACAGGTGAATTATACATAGCAGATGCATATTTCGGCTTGATGAAAGTTGGGCCTGAAGGTGGTTTGGCAACATCACTGACCACTGAGGCTGAAGGAGTTCCTCTGGGATTTACGAATGACTTAGACATTGATAACGAGGGGAATGTTTATTTCACCGATAGCAGCACCAAGTACAAAAGAAGGTAGATAATTAATGCTGATTTCTAACTCCAGTTAGCGTTCTGTGGGATGAATAGCAAGGACAGATATATAACCTTCGACCTTTTCTGTTGAGATTTTCAAGAGAGATTTTAAGAAAAAAATGTCATACTTGAAGTCTGAAGTGGATAATGCCCGAAACTTTTGCATATCAACATCTGTAAGTTCTCACATACTTGTTTCAGGAATTTTCTCCAGCTAATTTTCTCTGGGGAAGATAGTGGAAGGGTGCTGAAATATAATCCAAACACAAAAGAAACAACAGTTCTCTTTCGAAATCTTCAATTTCCAAATGGTCTTTCCCTGAGTAAGGATGGTTCATTCTTTGTGTTCTGCGAGGGTTCAATTGGCAGGTATGCCATTTTTCATCCTAAATTTATTTGATTTATTGATTGCTATTTGAAGGACCCAATGTTTGGTAATTCCTTCATGCTAGTTCACTGTGTGTCAATAATGTGGTACAAAGGAAAATCCTCTCCCCCTCTACAATTAACTCTCAGCCCAGGAAATACGATCAATTGTTAGTAGTGGTCCTGTTTAGGGGTGTGAAAAAAAAATCTGAAACTGGCCAAAACCGTCCGAATCAAATCTAATTGAACCGTTTTTTATGATTTATTTTTCAAAATCGCAATTCTAAATTTAGAGTAAAATCCGCACTGCATTATTGATTTGGTTTTGATTTAGAACTTTAAAAAGCCGCTAAATATATAATTAGTTTTTTAAATTATATATGTAATAATTTGATAAAATAATTAAAATTTTAAAAAAATTTCATATTCGAATTATATAATCCCACAACTATGTTAGCAAAGATCCACATTACAAAGTACATTTTGTAAAATTTATATTTGGATTTTATACAAAAAGAAAAAAAAAAATTTAATTCTTTAAGCCCATTCGATGATTGTCTTAATTTTGCATTCATTTTTCTCCCCTATATTCTTTTCTCCCCCCTTTTCTCTTTTCTCTCTTACCGCTTTCTTTGTCTGTCTTTTTGCCTTTTATCTCTGTTCTCTATAAAATCGATCATCGACCTTTATTGGATTAAGTGCTTCCTTGTTGGATCAATATATATGATCTTATATTTTAATCTACTTAAAAGTTGTGGAGAGTGTTGGTTTTTAATCTATGGTGCATAATGTTGGTTTTTCTTGCTTGCTACATACAAACACTTATTTCATTTTTTAATTTTTGTTAGTCTCAATGTATTATTTTTGTTATAAATATTAAAACCCCAAACCGCCCGCAACTACACAAAACCGAACCTCTGATTTTGGTTTTAATAGTGGCAATTTAAAAAATTATTTTATAAAACAACCATGACAATTCGATTTGTTTGAAAAAACCGAAATCGCACCGTGATCACCCTTACTCCTAATGAATAATGAATTGGAATAAACCATCAATATTGAACTTATATCTTTGGTCAATTGTTCTAGCGCAAGCGTGAAAAGAGCTGAAAAGAAACGAGCTTTGTCCTATACTGATAGAAGATGCGGTGATAAAAAAATATAGGAAGCTAAGGAACAATGTTTGGATTTGTGTTTTGAGGGTTTGTTTTGGTGTTTGGAGATAGAGAGAGAACAATATTGATAAATAAATGGTGTAGGTTAGATGTTGGGATCTGGAAAACAAAAATCATTGTTCATTGTCAAATCATATTTTTTTATATATAAATATTGTATGTTTAATGTTGCATTTTGTAGGAGACAAAAAATATTATTCATTATCAAATCATATTCTTTTATATTATATATATAAAAGTGTATATATATATATTATATATAAAAAGTTGAAAAACAAAAAAACACACAGATAAGGTGTAAAAAACACAAAAACAAATATTGAGTGTGCTTTATCTTGTTTCAGAAAATGCCAAAACATGAAACCAAACATAGTGTTAATAACTCATCTTTCACATGTTTCTTTGTAAAGTTTCTAATGTACTCCGTCCCTGAACCGTTTAGGTTGCGTAAGTACTGGTTGAAGGGTGAAAAGGCCGGGACATCTGAGATTATGGCTGTGCTCCCTGGATTCCCTGACAATGTACGCACAAACGAAAAGGGTGAGTTCTGGGTAGCAATCCATTGTCGACGAACGGTATATGCATACATTTTAGCTCTGTACCCAAAAGTCCGGAAATTATGGCTGAAGCTTCCGATTCCTGCAAAGATCCATTATCTGATGCAAATTGGAGGCCGTGTCCATGCAGTAGTTTTGAAATATAGCCCAGAAGGTAAGCTTTTACAGATTTTAGAGGACAGACAAGGAAAAGTAGTTAAAGCAGTAAGTGAAGTGGAGGAGAAAGACGGGAAACTTTGGATGGGAAGTGTGTTGATGCCATTTGTTGCAGTTTATCAGTTAGACTGAGAAACTGAGACGAAGAGCAGATGATACCCACAT